>NC_086230.1:16402500-16702500 GCF_036321145.2 Pelmatolapia mariae
TTTCAGTGTCCAGTTATTTTTTACTGCTGTTTGAATTCTCTGTATGTTTGACCCTGTAGACTGTTTGATGGACTGCTTGTCTTCCTGTTTGTAACCACTGCCTGTTTTTGACTAAAGATTTGGACTTCTGACTTTAACACAGCCTCTGCGTGTCCTCCCTTTGTTTCCTCTTCCTCTGTGAATGTGTTGCATGTGTCACAGATTCATTTTATTAACAGCTTTCCCACAGTGAGTTGCATCAGCATTCATTCATAGCACATTTCAGAAGGATTCAGATTAATACAGTGATCTTATAGTCAGAATTATCCTGACAGACTGCCACTGTAAATTATCTTTCATCAGGTCAATTTTAAAGCTCAGTATTTCAAAGCAGGCGTTATGAAGAATCATATTGGCATTAGGACTGTAACAATATGTACTAACAAAGTCAAAGTTTTTTAATTATGCTAGAATATTGGAAGACAATCAACTTTTAGTGTTTTCTGCATATTAATTATACTGAAATAGAGATGGTGACCCTAACTGTACAGAAGCACACTAAACAACTGACAATCTAACAAACATTATTGGCCTGAGCCGTCATGCACAGTGAGTCTGATCCTGTGCTGTGAGAGTATGACAAGCATGTTTCTGGTCAGTTTGGAAGAAATGATATCACAATGTTGATCTTTTTTTCAATATTCCTTCTCTTTTACAACATAAACTGTGATCAAAGCTACTTATGTTCACAGCATGTAATAATACTGACAGTCCAGTGCATTGTGGTCTGTTGAGCTAGGGTTAGGGTTAGCAATTCAGACATATGTCTGACATATTACTCTTGCTGGATATAACAAACATCTAGGAATTCATATTATAATTTGATTTTCATGAAATATTCATATTCAGTATCAGTCATTTTATATTTTAACCACGTATCCACCCAGGCTCATGGTGGGGCAGGGCTCTGTCCTGGGATGCTTGAGTGAAAGGTAATGTACACCCTGACCAGGTATCCAGTCTGTCAGAGTTGTTTTCAATATTTGGTTCTAAAATATGAGTGAAAACAAAAATCCAACTAGGATTCTTGCATATCATGAATGAAGTCTGTCTTTGACTGTATTGTCCAGCTGATCCATCAAACCCCCAGCAGGTGAACCTTATTCATGACATAACACAGTAACAATGTAAAAAATTAAACAGCAACAGTCTAAATGTAAAGTGCATTCTAAACTCCTCTTCAATAAATTATTTGGATGTGCAGTGAGTCATTCAGGACTGTAAAACGTGAACTACAGAACCCAGAGTCTTCATCATTAAATCTGTGGTTGCTTCATTTTTCTATCCTATATCAGATACTTTAAAGGTTTTAGTAAAGCTGCATTCTCATGGTGAGGCAAAGTGCTTTATGTGCGTGCGTGTCATGAACGGCTATAAAAGCCCTTTAATTACAGAACAAAGCGGGGTTTGAGTTTGAGTTACGGCAGACTGTCGCTACTTCTAAACGGAACGCAGCCTTCCTACGGCGGACAGCTAATAACAGGAATCGGACGCGCGGCCCAGCCTAGTCCACAGCAACCACCATAGCAACCGCCTAGCATAACTTTAAAAACATATTCTGTCTTCATAACTATCAAAAACGTGAAATGATTTGTAAAGCATGAAAGCGTTACAGCTGCAGAGAGCTATGGCGGTATCTTTGGAAGCTGTTTGCATAGCTAATAATATACGATGTAACCATGGAGACAGTCAGTCACGTGAGCTAGCGGTGCATGTTTACTACAGTGATTAAGGTGATTGTGTGCACAGCGTCCACACACTGCAGAGGGTAAAGACATTACTTCAGTATTGTTTTATATTTATATATATTTGCCTTCTGTTGACCATCACCTCAGGTTCACCATTACAGTTTCAGCATACAGATGCACACTGTCTAAATATGAACACATTCAAAAAAATCATGTCTCAGAAATAAGCACAGCTGTTCATGTTTGTCATTATAGTTTTATTTGTAAGAAAATTGTGAACTTCAAATTGTTTATCAAGTCAAAGAACATTTGACAAGTCTGAGTCATTCCTTTGCCCTATGAGAGCTGGAATAAATATATATCCTGACAGTTACAGTTGAAACAGTAGAGACAGGTAGAAATGGGATCAGATTAATCTTTGCTTAGTCAGACACGTCCTGTGTTGGCCTTAACCCAAATTTTCCTCGGGGTCAACCTTCAATAAAGTTTTATTGAATTGAATCATATTAAATAACAAACAATAGCACGATCCGTGTGATTTTGCATCCATTTCCAAATTGTAGTCAAGCAGCCCAGTCTCATAAATGGGTAACAGAAATGTCTCTAATGTAGACGTGTACAGTGTAGTGTAAGCATTAAAAGATCATAAAGGAAACACTACTATTTATGTGAAACTAATTGTAATAAAAAATGAACAGGTGCTTTACAGATTTAAAAGAAAGAATCTGAAAACAACACTTTTTTGGTCTAAGTGGTCAAAGTAGAAAACAGAACTGATGTTCAAGAACAAACCGTAGCTGCACTGATATTACACATCTCGATTGTTGTGGTGAACAGACATGTTGCTTTTAAAACCACATGCAGTATGTGACCATGACTGTCCACTGAGACCATGAACGCCACGTCGCTGAAGTCTTCTTCTTCTTCTTTTTCTTCTTCTTGCCATCAAAATGGAAGCAGAAAGAGCACGAGCTGCTTTGATCTACTGAAAGGAAAAAGAACATATGAGCTGAAACCATTAAGATAGAAACAATCACTCAATGCAGTCTCTCAGGTAGCTTAGCCTGTTACAACTGTTGATACAAGCTCAGTACAGTTAACACAGTGTCAGGGAACTCCAGTGTGGGAACTAGTGGCTTTAGGTTTATAGTCATTTAACTTTCATCCATTCATTCATTTAATTCAGGAGGAAGAAATGTTAGGTTGAAGCAGGCTGGTTACATGCATTTGGTCCCATGCTGTCTTTAACCAAATGACTTGGTTCACTTTATGGCTGGGCTGTATGTGGGGTTATATCATGTTATTTGGGCAGGAGTACCTGTCCTCTGTTAGACTTAGAAAGTTTCTCCATAAGCAGAGCTTCTAAGTCTTATAGCTTTTAGCACATCTGTAGCTGTGCAGGCTGACAGGTTTTTGGTGGCTCTTTTTACCCCACACTGGTTGTGAGTGTGTAAATAGCCCCACTAGTTCTTTTGGGTTGCAGTTAACTTGGGAGAAAGGGGTGGGTCTGCCAGGACTAGATGAATAAAAATGATCTGGGATACATAAATTTCATAATGCATGCATATATCTCTATCAATTAAGCCTGGCCTGAGGGCTGCCATTTTTACATTCAGTTATTTCTCTTAGAAATGCTGGATCTAAATAATGAATGTGTTACAGTCAAACTGACACTGGTCAGTGTAAATGGCTCATTGGGACATAGAAACCTTTAAATTAAATCCCATCACCTGATATCGAGTGTCAAACAACATCAAAGCTGTAAAAGCTGTTTACAGTCAGAATTTATAAAAACTATGATTGTAAATAAATTCAAACAAGTGAGCTTTTCTCTTTGTGCTGAATATCAACACTGTGACTTCTTAGACTGTAAGCTTCACATCAGCACAGTTGTAGAAGCCGTCACTCCAAATGTCTTTTGATAACAAGAAAAAAATACCTTGTCAGTACACGGCCTGAAGTTCTTCTCCAAACATCTTCTGCCATCGGCTTTGTCTGCTGGTTTGAAGACAATACACCACAAAAAGATGATTTAGTCACTTTGTCTGCATCATGCAGCTCGAATGTGTTGTGCAACGATGTTAAATAGCCGTCGTTATCCCTCTGCTGTGTCAGTAGGATTGTACTGTACAGCATCTCATTGATATGCGAGGAATGCTTATGTAACACGATAACAGACATCTGGTCTTACATCATTAAAATATAACGGGCAGGAGATATTTAGATATTTTTATATTACATCTTATAGCTGACAGATATTACTAAATAGATATAATTTACTAAATGGTTGAAAACATGAAAAATATGTCCATAATCACAAATGACCATGAGAGCCAGTAGAATTAATTCAACTAGACACTCAAAAGACGTCCTTAAATGCTCTTTAAGTGGCAGAACAAACGAACAAACAGTTAATCGCTTACTTGAGATGAAATCTGCTCTGCTACTTTGAAAACAGCTTCTAACTAGTTCCTCCTTTAACAGGATGACTGCTCAGGGGTAAGGCCATCATGCAGTCCAGCAACCTTTATGGTTCTGCTTTGATTCACCAGGAACTATTAGGGAAACCTTTCAGCGCCTCCTGTGAAAGACACAGGGATAAACACAAACATTTATTAACATGTTCCACAGTCTTCCAGTTTGATTTTCTCATCCTGTGGACAACAACGTACAGAGATGCAGGTTTATTGTTAACTTTTGTAAGGTTTCTTTACTGAACATATCCAGCTGCAGCTCCACTGTGATCCTGAACTGGATAAGCACTTGAGAAAATGTGTCAATAAATGCACATACATCAGCTTACTATATTTATCCAAACAGACGGGACTTCACTGAGTTAGAGACTTTAACAGTCTCTTCTATGTAAGAATGTCTCGTGCTGATGGACCTGCAAACTTGACAACAAAGGTTTTTCAGACTACATGTAGCTGTCCTCTATGTCAGCTCACACATTTACATTCATGTCACACTTATTTCTGCTTTCCCATTTTTATCATTATTACTTACATTTTGATTGGATACCTTGAGTTTGTAAATGATCAGATTACATAATTGGAATACAATTCAATACAATTCATGTATCCAATTCAAGGTCGCGGGAGGATGAAGCCTATCCCAGCTGATACAGGACAAAGACAGGCTGCCAGTTATTGCAGGGCTAAGACAATACGTGTAACAGAAAATCCACTTAAATGTTTGATATTTCTAATAATAATCATAATTATGACTATTATTTGAAATATTATTTAAAGGTTTCTCTATAAATACATTTCAATTTTTTTTATAACCCCAAAAATTATAAACCTGAGCTGTTTCAGATTCTGACCTCTGACCTCAATGACCAGGCTGTGTCCTCACTGCAGCTCCCTCTTGGAAGTACGTCTGCTTCTTGTCTTCTCCCAGTGATGACCGCCTGCCCTTAATATCACGTGCTGTACCTGAGGAACAAAAAAGGACAAACACTTGCCTACATTTAAGAAGTACATTCATACAGAGGTAATTTATGGAAACACACTAGTTCACCCAGCTCCTGTGAAACATTTCTGTAAATCAACATCGTGGAGAATGAAATGAGTTCTTCAGGTGACTCAGCAGTCCCACACTGACAAATGAAACTTCTGGGGAAGAAGAATCTGGATTTTTTTGATTTCCAATCCAGTTAAACTATTAAGGATTAAGCAACAGTGATCATCTTTGCTCTTCTGAAATCTGTGTTAAACAACAACTAACATAAATTAGTAACAAAAATACAGCTGAGTAGAGGCTTTACAAACCACCAGCAGCCATAATGCTAAATTTTAATCTTCAAATGTTTCTGAGCCGTCTTCAACCTGTTTTTAACACAGAGAAGTCCCACAGTCAATGCAGCCTGACTCAATCCTAAATGTTCAGCACACACAGAGGTACAGTTTAAAGTTTAGTGTTAACCTGAATCACTGATCATTTACAGTATTACAAAGTCTGTCAGTCTTTGCATGATTTTCCACCTCACTGTAAGTTTCTAGCTGACTCTCAGGTGTGACAGGTGTGCCAGCAGGAAAGAGTCATAATAACCTGCATCCTGAGGTTTGTCATGCAGGATTAAAGGAGCCAGGCTTTGTTCACACAGCTAGGATTGTATTTTACACTGACCCTGGGTCAGTATAAGTATCATACAGTTTAAACGAAGCACTGAAACTTGCACATATTCATTACAGATGCATTGAAGCTAATCTGGATATTTACTGTCAATCTGTGGCTGCAATTAATCACTTTACTGGAAACTTTATTAACTAGTAACTTCATCAGTCATGTCAGAAGCTAATATTTCTGTGCTAACATCGTTTAAACAGTAACAGCTTTACTACAATATAAGCTAACGTTTACACCGTAGCTTTAAGCTAGCACCATAAAGACGGTAAAACACGTAATAATATCTACAAATGCATCTTAAAGCTGTTATATTAGCACTCGCTGTATTACTAACATAACCAAATTAACATTATTGACACTCGCTGACTTTTAATAGTCATTCTATAAATGCTGTCCGTTTAAATGGTCTTACCTGTAAACACTGCTGCATCCACCGGATTCCAGCCAGAGTGGATTCTGGAGTCTTCCACGCTCCTGTCACTGATCCTCCATCTGGATGGATGATAACAACCTTCTGAACAATCTAGCAGGTGGATGGCCCATATCTATGGGACTGATTTCTGCTAATAACGCCCATTGTATGGACTGATAACAGGCGAAGCGGGTGAATAAAGTCACCCGGTCGCTAGCTGTGCCATTACCCAGCATGCACCTCTCCCTCCATAAATGCAATAAACGATACAAAAGTAATGGCCTATAATAAATTTATCTGCTGTATCTGCTGTTTCTCAGGTAGTTGTGTTCAGTACACGTCACTACAATGTGATTTCGGAAATGTATAAATATACGAACAACAGGCTCTTCCGCGGAAATCTCTTGTCGTCAATAAACAACGATTAGGGATCAGTATAGTATTCAATAGGAGGACCCTGCACGTCAATTCTCGACGCCAGGGGGGTACCCTGCGCGTCGATAAGTGAAGCAGAGGGAGCCTGACCATGCGTCACACATTTGACGAGTTGGGAGTGAGAACGTGTTGACGTCACATATCTTCACGAAGATCGAGAGTTTTAAGACTTTTGATGACACATTTCGACCCGAGGCTCATTGTGTGGAGTTGACTGACGGAAGGCGGAGCAGAGGAGCTGCAAAGCGGCGAGGAGATGCTGAGATAAGTATGATCGACAGTAAAGGACGCAGCCACAAGGTAACATTGAAACAAGCACTCTACATTCCATCGTTCCCACAGGACATTTTGTCAGTAAAAGCAGCTACTAGTAACGGAGCCACTGTGGTTTTCAAACACGGGGACAGTTTTCTTAAACATGTTGATGGAACAAAATTCCCTATATATGAACACGAGAGACTGTTCTTTATAAACACTGTGCAAGAGTTTGAAGATAAATGTAATGGATGTTTTGATATGCAAACGTGGCATGAAATTCTAGGACACTGTAATTATGAGGATGTTCAAAATCTGCAAAATGTCGTTGATGGAATGGAAATTAAGGGTAAAATCAACAAAAATATGCAATGTGAAGCCTGTATACAAGGGAAGTTTACTCAAACTAGGAACCGAGAACCAGATGAAAAGGCCAGGGCAGCATTAGAGTTGGTACATACGGATTTAGCTGGTCCGATTACGCCAAACTCTAAGGAAGGGTTTAAGTTTGTTTTGTCGTTAGTTGATGATTATTCAGGTGCAACATTTGTATATAATCTGAAACACAAAAGTGATACAACTCAAGCAACTGAAAGATTTATTGCAAATGTGGCGTCATATGGGAAAATCAAGTGCATTCGTTCTGATAATGGAACTGAATTTACAAGCAGACAGTTCAGAGATTTATTAAGTAGACACGGCATTAGGCAGGAAACTTCGGCGCCATATTCGCCTCATCAAAACGGAACAGCAGAGAGGAACTGGCGTACACTTTTTGACATGGCGAGATGCATGTTAGTTGAGAGCGAATTGCCAAAGTCTTTATGGCCATATGCAGTACAAACCGCGGGAGTGATTAGGAACGGATGTTTTAACAAACGCACAGGTCAGACAGCGTATAAGATGTTAACTGGAAAAAGACCTGATCTTTCTAGAATGAAAAAATTCGGATCATTGTGCTATGCTTATAAACAAAATAGGGGAAAGCTGGATCCAAGATGCGACAAAGGTGTTTTCTTGGGATATGACAAAAATAGTCCAGCATATTTGATCTATTTCCCAAAAACCGGGAAGGTTGAAAAGCACAGATTGATAAAAATACTAAATCCCGTGACAATGGATCAACAAACACAGAGTGATCAGATGTATGAAGATGAGGTTTATGAATCCAGAAAAGATGGTGAACCCAAACAGACGAAGGATGAGGACACTCCAGATGGTAGTGAAAGCAGTCAAACTGAGTCCGAGGTTAAAACTGAGGATAAAGTAGATGCTGGAGCTACACGTTATCCATCCAGAATCAGAAAGAGACCTGATTATTTGAGTGATTATATCACGGATGTGAAAGAGTGTGAAAATGAACAGATGCAAACCAGTGTTGATTATTGCTACAGATTGTTGTGTGAAATACCCACATCATTTAGCGAAGCTATTGTGTCAAGTGAGTCAAAAGAATGGGAAAAAGCGATGAATGAAGAAATTCAATCCCTTAAGGAGAATGACACATTTACTTTAACCACCTTACCAGAGGGTAAGAAAGCAGTGGGGGGTAAATGGGTTTATGCCGTTAAAAAGAACTCAGACGGATCAGACAGATATAAAGCTCGATTTGTGGCTAAAGGTTTTAGTCAAACAAAAGGAGTTGATTATGAGGAGACTTTTTCACCGACTGCTAATTTATCGAGTGTGAGAGTTTTGATGCAGAAAGTGGTTCAGGATGATATGTTGGTTCACCAGATGGATGTAAAAACCGCCTATCTACACGCACCAATAAATGAAGAAATATATATACAACAACCAGAAGGTTTTGAGAAAGAATCAAGTGAGACTAATAAACTGGTGTACAGACTAAAGAAATCACTTTATGGGCTGAAGCAATCGGGTCGTAACTGGAACCAAACCTTACATGACTATTTAAGCAGTTGTGGCTTTAGACAAAATATTGCTGATCATTGTGTGTATTCAAAAGAAACTGAAAGTGAAAAAGTAATCATCATAGTGTGGGTGGATGATTTACTCATTGCAGCTAACAATGAAAATGTGCTTTCAGGCGTGAAAGAAATGCTCTCTTCTAAATTCCAAATGAAAGATCTGGGGAAACTTAACCATTTTCTAGGAATAGATTTTCTTCAAGAAAAAGAATGTGTCAAAATGTCACAGAAAATATATATTGAGAACATTTTAAAAAGATTTAACATGCAAAACTGTAAGCCAAGGTTAACACCCTGTGAACAGAAATGGACTCATTCTGATAAATTCGAGACATTACCAGATGTGAGGAGATATCGTGAAGCGGTAGGATGTTTTATTTATCTGAGCTATTGTACGCGACCTGATTTAAGCTATGTTGTCAGCAAACTGTCACAACACTTCAATGCGCCAACTGTTGATGATTGGACAGCAGTGAAACATGTTCTGAGGTATCTAAAAGGTAGTCAAGGAAAAGAACTGTGTTTTAGGAAATGTTCAAGTGGAAAACTAGGTCTACAAGCATACAGTGATGCAGACTGGGCATCCGATGTTTCTGATAGACGCAGTATGACAGGTTATTGTGTAAGCCTAAATGAAAATGGTCCTTTGATATCATGGAAAACCAAAAAGCAGACAACTACAGCACTATCAACTTGTGAAGCCGAATACATGGCATTAGCAGCAACAATTCAGGAATGTATGTATTTGACTTATTTGATTCAAGATCTTGATGAGTTTGAGTATGAAATACCTATGATATTGGAGGACAATCAGGGAACAATCGCTTTGTCAAAAAATCCAGTGAACAGACAAAGATGTAAACACATTGATGTGAAATATCATTTTATAAGGTCAGCTGTACATGAAAGGAAAGTGCTCATTGATTACTGTCCAACTGAGTCAATGGTAGACGAAACCAGTTTCAAAGTCTAAGTTAGACAAATTCTCTGTATTTGTGTTTGGAATGTAAGATGTTTTTCCGGAGGACTGTTTTTCCCCAACCTGTGTACAAGTGGGGGTGTTGGATTGTGTGTCCACAGGTGTTTGTACTTTGCGTCACAATAAAATGACGGTAAAAGGCTCCGCCCACTTCCTATCCATGTCTCACCATGCAACGACTTTGTGAATGGACTGGAGAAGTGTAGTGGAAGAGTCCTCCGTCAGAAATAAGATATGTGTGTTGACTTTTTATTCTCCCTCAAAAGTATTATGCCATAACACTGCACAGAGCAGCTCTGCTAACACATACAATTTTCAAATTCAATTTTTCTAATATTTCATTAATTTATTGCTTCAATCTATCATCATAATGTGGTTGAACTTTGTCTATTAGATAGTCTCTTCCAATGCGATTAATGATGAGAAAGTAAAAGAAATGTACATGTGTAGATTCATTCCAGATGGTTCTCATGTTTCCTGACATTTCCAGACACATAACATAGAGACATGTTGGGTGGCCAAAAGCATAACGTACTGACAATTTGTCACATGGCGTAATTTGTTACACTTTGAGATGAGAACTTGTAAAACTATAGAGCTAACTTTGTGTGCAAGTCCAAAATATTTGGACAGAGAAAATGTTTTTTTCCAATTTTGGTTCTGTACATTAGCATAATCAATCTTAAATGAAACAACTCAGATGCAGTTGAAGTGCAGACTTTCAGCTTTAATTCAGACGGCTGAACAAAAAGATTGCATAAAACTGTGAGGAACTAAAGCATTTTGTAACACAATCCCTTTATTTCAGGGGCTCAAAAGTAATCGGGCAAATAAAATTACTGCAAATAAAATGTTCATTTCTAAAACTGGGTTAAAAACACTTTGCTGGCAGTGACAGCCTTAAGTCTGTGGCTCATGGACATCAGCAGATGCTGGCTTTCAGTTGCTGTTTGTTTGTGTGCCTTTCTGTCCAAAAGCGTACTCTTCAACAAGTGAAATGCATCCTCCCATCCATGCCATCACACTGCTTCCACAGTGGGGTTTTTTTTTTGTTGTTGTTTTTTTTTTGGCCTGTCCCGTTTGGCTCTTTTGCCATCAGAATTATTGTCTAAAGGTGAAGAAAGATGCCCAACGGATTTACTTTACCAAGTGGACCATCCCAGCCTTACCGTAATGGTCTATTTGATTCACCTTTTATTGTTTATTTTATTTTATTTTCACTTGCTGAATACAGGACAGACTTGACTGGGGAAAAGAAAGGGGAGAAAGAAAGAGGGAAAGAAAAACAGCGGGGAAGAGGGACGGGGATAAAGGGCAAAAAACAAAAACCAACAAAATAAGCAGACAAAAAATACATATATCAATCACCTTCCACAGTGTTTTACAGATAATGTGTTATGCTTTGGCTCATGAACTGCTCCATGTCTTCTCCATACTTTTTTCTTACCATGATTCTGGTAGAGGTTGATCTTGGTTTCATCCAATCAAAAAATATTTTCCAGAACTGTGTTGGCCTTTTTAGATGTTTTTTTTTTTTATCAAAGTCTTATCTAGCCTTTCTGTTCTTGGGGCTCATGAGTGGTTTGCACCTTGCAGTGAACCCTCTGTACTTGCTTTCATGCAGTCTTGTCTTCATGGTAGACTTGGATATCAAATCGCATACCACCTGGACAGTGTTGTTCACTTGGTTGACTGTTTTAAAGAGGTTTCTTTTCACCATGGAAATAATTTTGTGATCATTCACTACTCTTGTCTTCTGTTGATATCCAGATCTTTTTGTGTTTCTCTGCTTTCTTTCTTTCTCAGAATATACCAAACTGTAGATTTTCCCACTCCTGATATTGTAATAATTTCTCAGATGTTTTTTTGTTTGTGTTTTCTGTTTCCACAGTTTAAGAATGGCCTGTATCACCTGCATAGAGCTTCTTTGACTGCATTTTGCCCTTCACAGCACCACACCTCAGATCAGCTCCAGGACTTTTATCTGCTTAATTAGTAATGACATAACAAAGAAACTGTCCACACCTGACCATAAAATAGCCTTTGAGTCAAATTACTTTTGGTCCCTTTATTTATTTTTATTTTTTCTTTCCCTGTCCTGTCTGGCAGTGTAGCAATGAGAATTGTTGTCTGAAGGCCAAAAAATGCTCAAGGTATAAGGAGAAGGGTCTTGCTATCTGCCTAACCTCTCAAGGTGCCTGGGAGCTCCAGTCTACATCCAACTTACTCACAATACCTAACTGTGTGTGGAATAAAGTATGAAACACATATGATGCTAACCTTCAAATTAACTAAGTCACACAAAAAGTGATATTGATATTACTAAAACATACTTAAACACACTGTTTAAGTTTTTAAGTGTTTTATAAAAAGTAGGTCTTTTAATTATTAATTAAGTTAATTACCCGATAAAATGAATTGTATTGCTTAAAAAGATATGTCTTCATTGAAGTCATTGTCTGGACATAAATAATCAAAACACTACACATGGAGATTGAACAGTAAAATAATGTGGAACACTAGAGGGCATACAATGACAAGTTTCTCACATCTGCCAGTATGCAGAGAAACAATGAAACATGTTTTCAACAGGTATATTGGCACTGACTGTGTGATTTGTTTTGTTTGTCTCACTGCATGAGACTGTATGAAAAGACTGAAGAAGCTGGTGTTTATACTGCCTGAAACTTTTTGGTAAAAAAAAAAAACCAGTACACCAGTAACAAAGCATCATTTGACCTTCTTATCTGTTTAATTTCATTAATGTGATAGCTTACATAACTTCAACTGCATTTCAGTTACACGAACAGGCAAATTCAAACTGAAGTAAAATCTCCACCCACTCTGCCTACACAGCATAAATATCTCTCATTCACGTCACCATTTACAGTTGAAGTCTCAACCAGGTTATGACCATGGCCATTTTACAGAGTCTGCTCCTTTTGACTTTTATTTCAGGTGAGTGAAGTCTGTATCAATATAGGAAAAGAATATTATTATAATTTGAATGTCAGCTCCTTCCCTCTAAACTCTTTATCTCTTTTAGGTGCTCGCTGTCAGTCTCTCACCTCATCAGAGGCAGTGGTCAGCAGACCAGGACAATCAGTCACTCTGTCCTGTAGAGTTCAAGGACTCTCTTTGACTTATTTACACTGGATTCGTCAAAAACCTGGGAAAGGACTGGAGTGGATCGGACGCATTGATAGCGGGACCGGCACAATATTTGCCCAAAGTCTCCAAGGCCAGTTTTCCATCACCAAAGACACTTCCCAAAATCGTGTGAATTTAGTGGTGAACAGCCTCAAACAAGAAGACTCTGCAGTTTATTACTGTGCAAAAGAGCCACAGTGAAATAAGAGACTAAAAGGCCATGCAAAAACTGTGTGTGTGAGAAGCACTGAACCATGTCAAGCTTAGAAGATAAATAGTGACAAACAAAAACTGTACATGAAAAATAACTATCTGAAAATGTTTTAAATTTAAGTTCCTAGATATTAAATTAACACTTAAAAAATAAAAACTGCAGCATTGTTTTGAAAAATAAGTTATGTTTTACCTATTGTCAGTCCTCGTAAATATAAATAAATTGATAATTTATAAAAAAAAAATATGAAATAAACATCTAACTAAATTGGCAGTAGCAAATAGTAAACAGCTGTAAAAGCCAAAGGCAGGTATACTGTTCACTCATTACAGTTTACCAGTCAATCACAGGAATAACACAGAAAGACAGACAATTATGTGTAATTCTGAATGGCCAGTTTAGAATTACACATTAATGTAACTCATTCATGTCTTTAGGGTGCAGAAATAACACATGTAGGCATGAGGGCAACACATAAACTCTGCAGAGAAAGGCCCCAGTCAGCCAGCTGGTTAGAAACCAGGACTTCTTTTTTGGCACAGCATCAACAGGTTCTTGAAACCTGAACTTAGACTAATACTGAATATAGAGATACTACTAAAACCTTATTATTAAAAAATTATCAGTATATTAAAGAGTCATTTATCATTACAATTTAAATATGGAAATATCTGCATGATATCTATAAGTATTACTCAGCTCTTATCAAATGATTCAATATTTTAGAGTAATGTGAGGCTCTGCTAAACTGTGTTGGACAGTATTCATTATTGACTCTTCCAATCTAGTTTGATTTTAATAAGTTATATACTTAGACTCAGAAGCCATATAATGGATCCACACAGCTCAATTTAAAGACCCCAGTTGAATTGAATATTATGATAATAAATCTCTTAATTATTATTTTTGTTTAGAATCAATATAAACAAACTAATAGCAAGCAGTACTAATTCATTTAGTTGATAAGCTTCTATACTGCTTTATTGTTTATTTTCTGACTGTGAGGAGGAGTCTCTGCAAATATTGATCTGGCTGTCTTTATGTAGTGGCAAAGTGAAGATAAACCAAATCCAGACAGACAAGAACTTTCCAGTATCACTATTATATCATGTATAATACTTATCAAGCTTCAGTGATTCCTGGTAAACACAGTTCTGCATTCTTCTGTATTCATACTTAGGATATTTGGCTCGTTTACGATCATATTTTTCTCCCAGGTGTTTGCAATCAGACCAACTGACTTGTACATGTGCAGGAAAATAAGATGATGATGCTGATGTCAGCGAGATCTAACAGGCTGAATGAAAGAGGCTGGAATGAGTGGCTCACATTTCTGCTCTAGGTAGAAGCAAAAAATATTAGTCCGTATTTGTCCAGAATCACTTCACCTTTTCAGAGACAACAATGTAGATCAAGTGTATCTTCACATTAACAGGTTAAAGGCTGAAGACTCAGCAGTGTATTATTGTACTGAAATGCCACAGTGATCCAGGAAGCTACAGAGCTGTAGACAAAACACTGCAGATATTGCTGTAATACTAACTGATAGGAAATTCTGCAAAGCAACTGGTGGTTTTTAAAATCCCTCATTGCACATGTTCTCGCCCTTGTGTTTATCCTGCATACTGTAAGAAAAGAAAGAGGAAAAAAACATAGTCTGATCAACTCTCGCAAGAGACCAAAGTTTGATAACAAAGTTCTTGTTTCCTGACCCTTGATTGGCAAAAGAAAAGAAAATCAAATTAAAAATATCCATTAATTTGACAATTATTACTTTTTACTGTTTATTACTCAGATAATAATGTTTGTTCAATCCACTGATGCCCATATAAGTGTCCTTACACTCTTCTACAGGAAGCAATGGGTCAATAGAGTTTCTCATTGTGATAGCCAAGGAGCACGAAGAGCTGTATAAAACCCTGAGGAAAACCAAACCCTCATCCAATATCTGGATCCGAACAAATACATATTAAAATATTTTGGTTAGTTCACCAAGGATTTGCCAAAAGTTAATAATAAGACTGATATTTCAAGTTAATCAGATGTTTAGAGAGATTATTGTATAAATATATTTTAACGTAGATTTGTGAGACTGATTCAGTCTAATTAGGTGGGAGCATTAAAAAGGGCAAAAAATCAAGTTTTGAATGGATTATTTATTTTAACAATTTAAGGAGAAGCCAATGCAAAATAGTTTTCACAGTGTGAAAAGTATTTCTTGACTGATACCACTGTCCTGACACTTTTTGGTGAAATCTGAAGTTAATACTGTGATAACAGAATAAAAGCAGAGTGTCCTTTTAATGGGCACCTCTTTATCTGTGACATTTTATTAAAATGAAAATGAAAATACATATTGTAACACAATCACTACTAACAAACAACGAATAACTCACAAATTCAGAGAGGAGAAGGTTAATGGACATACAAACTCTTTCATTGACATCATCATCACAATAATAATTCACTTTCACTTTAAGGGACACAGTCTATATATGCCGTCATTTAAAGAAAATGGGTGTAACAATATGCAAATAAGGTTGTTGTTTTTGTTTTTTTGGGGGAGGGGGGTCTTTGTTTTAAAGGGAGTGTGTAGCTGTGTGTCAGTGAGAGGACACACAAGTGTACATCATTCAGGTGTGATAACAATGATGTTGTTAACGCTAATGCTGCTGCTGGACACTGTAAGGAGTTTTTAATGGATTCACCCTAATAAATATAATAGCAATGCTAAAAATTCAGATCAATAACAAAGATCGTTTTGATTTTTGTCTCCACAGGTGTGTACAGTATTGATCTCATCCAACCAGATTCAAGTATTGTGCAGCCTGGACAGACTTTAACCATCACCTGTCAGGTCTCTGGTTATTCTTTGACTGATAACAGCTATGCAACAGGATGGGTCAGGCAATGTGGAGGAAATCCAATGGATTGGATTTTTCAGCAGTGGGGTGGAGGAGATTTTTATAAAAATGATGCTTTAAAGAACAAGTTCAGCTACAGCAGAGACACTTCTGCAAGAACAGTGACAATAACAGGACAGAATCTGCAGACGGAAGACACAGCTGTTTATTACTGTGTGCGTCGCTCCACAGTGATGAAAACCACTAACAGACCTGGACAAATACTGAGTAAATGGGAATATAACAGTGATAAAAATGTGATCATTAGTAGTCTCTGTAATAAATTTTTCTCTGTGGGAGATAAAAAGTTTTCTTATTGTTTCTTTATTCTATTATTTATTGATATATTTTTAATAAAGACATTGTCTGTTTATGTGGTCTACACACCAAAGAGAAGACTCAGGGAAATCTGATTTGCATAAACTACCAGTCAAAAGTTTGGACACACCTTCTGATTTAATGATTTTTTCATTATTTTTACTACTTTCAAATATTTGAAGCAAGATATATGGAATTATGTAGCAAATAAAAAAATTGATAATAACTCTAAATATGTCTTATACCCTTGTAAGCCCTATTTGACAACTGTTGGAATTCATATAATATGGCAAGAACCAATCAGTACAGTCCCTCATTACTTCAAGAAATGCAGCTCAGTCATTCTGGAAAATTGCAAAAACTTTGAATGTGTCTGTGCAGTTTCAAAAACCAAAAGTATTACAATGAAACTGGCTCACATGTGGACCGCCCCAGGAAAGGAAGACCAAGAGTCACCTCTGTTGCTGGGGACAAATTCATCCAAGTCACAAGCCTCAGAAATTGCAAGTTAACAGCACCTCAGATTACAGCCCAGATAAACTCAGAACAACCCCAATCCAGAATGGAATCCCAGCAGTGATAATAATTAGGGCAGGATATAAGAATATCATTAGTACTTTTCACTAAAGCTGTTTCAGTGCTGTGGTTTACTCTGTAACTAGACTGGAATTTACTGAAGTTGTTGTTTCCATCAACAAGCTGAAGAAGCTGACGAGCAACAGCTTTCTCAAGGATTTTGGAAATAAAGGGGAGTTTGGAAATTGGCCTATAATTATTTAAAACAGAGGGATCTAAGGGGTTTTTTTCCAGTAGAGGAAAGATACTGGCTTTTTAAAGTAATCTGGAATGCACCGAGATGAATAGGAAGGATTGACCAAAGAGAGAAGCAGGGGGAGATGGCAGGGTGAGCCTCTTTAATGAATTTAGGAGGGATCTCTGTTGGGCAGGGTAAAGTGTAGATGTGTGAGACTACATCCAAAAGATCTGTTGAAGAAGTTAGTTTAAACTCAGAAAACAGAGCTGTTTGAGAGACTTGGGGTGGTTGAAGTTGTACAGATTTGAACTGTGACTTGATACTGTTGATCTTGTCAGTGAAGAAATCTAAAACCTTTTCACAGTCATTAGAAGCCAAGGGAGTGAACGCATGTTGAGGAGGATTAAGAAGTTTGCTGATGGTCAAGTAAAACTTTGGAATGTTTTTAATTGCTAATCAAACTAGCAAAATAAGATGTCACAAACCTTTAAATAACTAGTTTATTTGGTTTGTATGACATGCAATTATAATTTAAATAACAAAATGTTAAAAAAGCATTGAAGAATCCAGGTCTTTAGATAATCAGGGAAAAAAGTCATAGTATTACTTAATGCTTGTACTGTTCAATTTTGCTTCATTTTTACAAGTGTATTCTTGGAATCACGCACTGTATCATCAAGTCACTCATTTCAATCGACATTGAGTTGCTTACCAAACAAAGACTACAAGTATTATGCGCGTAATTTAATATTATATTTATAATTAGCAAAACCGCAGTCTCAGCAAGTAAGTCTAACCTCCTCCTGCAATTTAAATACATTTTAATACATTATTTATTTTGACGCTTTAAGGTGGAGCAAATGCAAATGTTGATCCATCCATCTTTATTTAATTCACAACAAAGCGCAGACGACTAAACCATACAGACAACAACAACAACTTTTCAATATGATTTCATCTACATGTATGATGCTTGTTCTGCTATCAGTGATACCTGGTAACCACCACAGTTTTGCACTCTTCTGTATTCATGCTTAGTTTTATTTTTTGGCTCAATTCTGATCATATTTATTTTCTTCTAGCTGTTTGTAGTCAGACTCTTACCGAGTCTGAACCAGTGGTAAAACGGCCTGGAGAATCTCACAAGCTGACCTGCACATATGCAGGAATATCAGATAGTTCTGATATGAGCTGGATCAGAGAAGCTGAAGGAAAAGGGCTGGAGTGGGTTGCCTACATTTCTGGTCCAAGTGGGAGCACCAAATATTATTCCACATCTGTCCAGAATCGCTTCACCATTTCCAGAGACAACAATGTGGATCAAGTGTATCTGCACATGAGCAGCTTGACAACTGAAGACTCAGCAGTATATTACTGTGCTCGAAAGCCACAGTGATACAGGAGGCCACAGAGCTGTACACAAAACACTGCAGATATTGTTGTGATACTAACTGGTAGGAAATTTTGCAAAGCAACTACTGGTTTTTAAAAATCCCTCATTGTAAATGTTTTTGCCCCTGTGTTTATACTACATACCAACTCTTGTAATGAGACCAAAGTTTGTTAATAAAGTTCTTGTTTCCTGAATAAACAACAACAACAAAAAACAGATTAATAAAACTATCAACAACCATAAGTTTCCCCCTTATTTTCTTGTTAGTTTTTGCTGTTTATTAATTATATAATAATATTTGATCAATCTACTGATGTGCATAGCGGTGTCCTTACACTCCACTTCAGGAAGCAATAGCGTAATAGGGTTTGGCATTGTTATAGCTGTCATTGTCCAGTTGAGCTTTTCTTCAACTAGGTTTTGTGAATACAGGTTGAGCAGAGTTTCTGTAACACAATTGTATCCATGTTAAATTTGGTGTGTTATAAAACTACAATGAAGTGCAGTTTAAAAGTTTTGAATGAATTATTTATTTTAACACTTTAAGGAGGAGTTAATGCAAATACTGTCCCAGCCAGCTTTACTTATTGAAAGGGAAAGTGAAGACAAACTAGACAGACAACAACTTTTCAGTATGACTGTAACCCAATGTATAATGCTCATTCTGGTAGCAGTGATTTCTGGTGAATAACACAGTTCTGCACTATTCTATATTATGTTTGGCTTTTTTCTGATCAGTCTACTTCTTTTTTTCCAGGTGTTTGCAGTCAGACACTCACTGAGTCTGAACCAGTGATAAAACGCCCTGGAGATTCTCACAAACTGACCTGCACATATGCAGGAATATCAGATGGTTCTGCTGATATCAGCTGGATCCAACATACTGAAGGAAAAAGCCTGGAGTGGGTTGCTCACATTTCTGCTCCAAGTGGGGGCACTAAAGTTTACTCCACATCTGTCCAGAATCGCTTCACTGTTTCTAGAGACAACAATGTGGATCAAGTGTACCTGCAAATGAACCGCCTCATTGCTGAAGACTCTGCAGTTTATTATTGTGCTCGACAGCCACAGTGATATAAGAAGCCACACAGCTGTACATAAAAAACACTGCAGATGTCACTGTGACACTGATGGTTAGAATCCATTTCATATTAGTTGTTTTAAAGACTCCTAATTCTAAATGTTTTATATTTATTTAATCTTTGTTTAAACCATGGTAATACAGCAATCCAATCACTTAATAATAATTAGTGATTAGAACATTCAGCAATAATACATATATTTCTGCCCCGTTGTCTTTCCAAAAAAATAAAAAATCAAGAAACACTGGAGCCATTTCAACTTCTTTAAATGATGATAAAATTACTGTCTGGGTGTAAATGGCAGAAATACTGCATGTGTATATTTAGGGACATAAAATAATCATTTGGAGTGGGGGCATTGTGCTGTAAAATAATGCTGAACACTACAGGACATGAAATAACAAGTCTCTCTCACCTCTGTCATAATGAGATGAAACAATGAAAGAAGACTGCAGCAGGAACTGCTGGTTATTACGGAGCCTGACACTTTTTGGTAAGTTAAAACAACAATAGCAGAGCTTCCTTATACTGTGCACCTCCTTATCCATGACATTTCATTAAAATGACAGCATAGATTAGACGATATAAAAGGGCTGACAACACACTCTAACTAACAAACAACAAATGACTAACAAATTCTAGAAAGGACTGAGCTTAATGAACACATACAAGCTCTCATCATCATGATTATAATTCACTTTTGCTTTAGAGGACACAGGTTATAAATATGCTTTAATTTAAGCAAAATTTCTGCAGTAATATGCAAATAAGGGTTTATTAAAAGGAAGTGTGTGGCTGTGTGTCAGTGAGAAGACAGACACAGCACATATCACTCACCTTTGATAATAATGATATGTCAATGCTGTTAACGCTGATACTGCTGGTTGTTGTACACGGTAAGGAATTTACTGAATATAATATAAATGCTAAAAAGTCAAATTACCAAGATAATGTTTATTTCTGTGTCCACAGGTGTGTACAGTTTGATCTCATTCAACCAGACTCAAGGGTTATTCAGCCTGGACAGTCTTTTACCATCACCTGTCGGGTCTCTGGTTATTCTTTGACTGATGGCAGCTATGCAACAGGTTGGATCAGACAGCGTGAAGGAAAACCAATGGATTGGCTTTTTCATCAGTGGGGAGGAAGTAGTGGCAGCCTTTATCAAAATGATGCTTTTAAAAACAAGTTCAGCTACAGCAGAGACATGTCTGGTGAGACCGTGACAATAAATGGGCAGAATCTGCAGCCTGAGGACACAGCTGTTTATTACTGTGTGCGTCGCCCCACAGTTATTTAAACCACCAACAGACCTGCACAAATACTGAGTAATTACTGGGTACTAATCAGTTACAGTTGTCCCCATGGTACAGAATAAAGCAAAGCTAATGTGGCTCCATGGTGTTGTGGTTTACACATTCACCGTGTGTTGGAATTAGTCAAACTCCATGGCATGAACTAGTAGTGTTTACCTCTGTTCAGGTAGGTGGGCAGGCAGAGCACTTCAGGTATTCTATTAAAAGCCCTTTATGTATTCCTGAAGTTGTTTCCTGCATCACTAAATAACTCAAAGTCCAACAACATAATATTCTGCTGTCTGTGTTCTGCATAAATTAAATAGGAATATTGCATTTTCAAATTATATCTCACTTTCAATACTGAGGGAAGTCAGGTAAAGAAATCCTAGAAAAGTTGATTCTGTTCATCTGGATGTAGCGATTTTTAGTGGGAGAAACATTTCTTCACTCGTCTAAGTGACTTCTTCAGTCAGTCACAAGCGCTATATAAATACAGGCCATTCCCATTTACCATTCAGTGTCAGGTGACTGCAGGTTTTCCCAACCTTACAAACAGTGCATTTGCTTAATGACTGACTCTACTGCCCTCACCAGGCGCTGAGCAGAATACATGGTCTAGACCAGCGGTCCCCAACCTGTTTTGCGCCACGGACCGGTTTATGCCCGACAATATTTTCACGGACCAGCAATAAGGTGTTGCGGATAAATACAACAAAATAAAACTAGTGCTGGTACCGAAAAAAAGAAGATTTATTCATAACACACGTGAAAAGACCCAGGAAAACCGAGTTAACGATAAAAACGATAACAAAATAACGCTGAAAACCGATAAAAACCATGAAAACCATACATTTCACACCTGAGCCTCAACTCTCGCGGCCCGGTACCAAACGACTCACGGACCGGTACCGGTCCGAGGCCCGGGGGTTGGGGACTGCTGGTCTAGACAACAAGCTAAACACTAAAACCCCTGAGACAGAAGCAAAGGTTGAGGTAGTTTACTGCACCTTTCTTGTGAAACTGTAAACAAACCAAGATAAAAGATGAGAAGATAAATGCAAACTGAAAACATATTTATGACCACACTTGGCACTTGGGTGGTAGTGAAGCAAGGAATAGTGTATAGATGGCTAATGGAGACAATGGATGAGATGCAGTGAAAAAACTCAGATATGTAGTGGACATGAAGAGCAGAGGGGACAAGGGACCCTGAAATTTTGCATACAGTTGTCCACAGTATATGCTGTAGCTGTAGTGTCACCAGGGGTACTTCTGGTAGATTCTGTTCCACCATGTCTGCTTGAATGCAATTTATTCTGAATCCCATAACCTAACTAGAAACTTGAAATGCCCCTTCCTAGAAATGTAGACCACAACAACTTAACAGGTTGCAACAATTTAATTCAGTGCTGTTGTTTAGTCCTATACTCAAGCTGCTTCTTGTGGCACAATCTTTTAATTGGCTGGATGAGACTGGATAGAAGAGTGTAACCCAACTTCCACCTTTTACAACACTGGCCACTTACATGGGAAGTGTTGTTGAGTGCACATAGTTTTAACTTAGATGATCAATTAAACTGAATGTGAAGCCATAAGGCAGGGCACAATGAATAGGGCTGTTCAACAGGAGCCCCCTTCTGGGGCCTGCTGGGTGAGGTGTTCCGGGCTTGTCCCACCGGGAAGAGGCTCCGTGATAGACCCAGGACACGCTGGAGAGATTATATCTCTTGGCTGACCTGGGAACGCCTTGGTGTTCCCCTGGATAAGCTGGAGGAGGTCGCTGGGTAGAGGGAGATCTGGGCTTCTCTGCTTGGGCTGCTGCCCCCGCGACCCAGCCCCGGATAAGCGGAAGAAAAAGGATGGATGGATGGGTGGTCCTGCTGGTAACATGCTGTCAACAACAACTGGCTGCATTAAGCAAAAATAATATAAATGACTAAATAAAAACAAGTAAAATTATAGACAGTTGGATTGAAATAAATAATGATCAATTCAAACAAACCAGCAGGTTTTGGTGCCTTGCCAATTTTAGAACTTGAACTGCTTTAGCATCATGCTACGATCTAAGCTAAGAACCAAAGTCATTGACATCTGTCAGTCTGGGACTGTGTGTTCTAGACATAACAGATTTACTCAACTGAAAATAGAATTGTAACAATACATTACATTTAAAACAGATTGTCTATTTACTGCTGATACCTTGAATGGCTCAAAACATAATATATTCAAGAATATGCAAATAATAGTTACTTAAAAGTGAGTAATATGTCTGCCTGTCAGTCAGAAGACAGATCAACTCCAAAGATTTAATCTTCAACTTCAAACATGTTAGCTCTGATACTGCTGCTGGCTGCTGGATCATGTGAGGAGCTTTTAGAGGATTCACTTTCATAAAAACATTAGAAATGCAGATAAATGATAGAGATAATGTTAATTTCTTTTTCCACAGGTGTGTACAGTATTGATCTCGTCCAGACGGAATCAAGGGTTCTGCCTCCTGGACAGTCTTTGACCATCACCTGTCAGGTTTCTGGTTATTCTATGACTGATAACACCTATGCAACAGGTTGGATCAGACAACGTGAAGGAAAAGCAATGGACTGGATTTTTCAACAGTGGGGTGGAGGCAGCCTTTGGCAAAATGATGCTTTAAAGAACAAGTTCAGCTACAGCAGAGACACTTCTGCCAGAACAGCAACAATAACAGGACAGAATCTGCAGACGAAGGATACAGCTGTTTATTACTGTGTGCGTGTTAGTGACACAGTGGTCCAAAACACCAAGAGACCTGCACAAAGACTCAGGAGTTTTTATACTGTTTAACACATAGCTATGTTTATGGCTGCTTATTCTTGCTCCTTGTGAATAACAAATTCACACTGTTGATCCGCCTCACCTTTTTAAAGTGACTTTTGACTCAGTGAGACCAACTATTGTTTCTCTCCAACTGCACCCTGTACTTGTAGAGTTTCTGTCCCAATTCTTTTTTTTTCTTGTATATTTTGCCTCTAGAAAGCATAATATATCTTTCCACTGCTTCACTGATGACATCCAGTTGCCAATAAAACTGAAAAGCAGAGATCCACAGGAGCCTGTGCTGTGGATGAAGATCAGGCTCCTCAGTTTTAGTCAAAGATGTTCATGGTATAATTGACTGGTAGAAGTGTCCAACTGTATGTCACCCCCCTAAAGAATCTCTTCTGAAACTCTGAGTTATATGATTTTTTAATGTCATGCTTCTGCACAAAATCTGGGCATGATTTTTTTCTAACTCCTGCAAAAGGGACTGTAAAAAGTCATTCTTCCTTTTATCACTTCCTACCTGGATTACTGTACTTTACTTTAGTATCGAACAAAAAAGTATAGAACCTCTAATTTAGTATTGAACAATCATCTCTGTGTTGCCTGAAGTTCATATTGAATGAGCTAGCAATTTTGTGTCTGTATTAGCTGCTTCACATCATATCAAAAATTAATTTGATGTAGAGATCTCTTCTAGTATCTTTCTATAGTGATGGTCTGGTGACGGGGCTTGTTTTCTGGTTTCCTTTCTTTTTGGTAATTAGTGGGTGGAGCTCACCCTCTTATAGATGTAGCACACCTGAGCAGGCCAGGATGAGGTGCACAATAAAGCAGATCTGCCAGAGCCTCTGGTGGTTCCTGTCCTTCATGTATGCTTGGCTATGAAAGCATTTAGTGTTTGTGTTTTGCACATGCTTACTCTTGCATCCTCTGTGCATTCAGCCATTGCATGCATGCTACTTTTAGTTTCTTTATGTTATTTCACTGAAGTATGTAACAGCCTCTCTTATTGTTTGTACCAGAAGAATTAAGTCTTCATTATTAGCTAATTAGACCGTGAATAGAGTGACAAAGGAGTAAAAATCTCACAAGAAATACTACCACTATTTTAACTATGATAAACAGCATTTTATTTTTTCTGTCTTGCACCTACAGTCATGCTAATTTCATTGTCATGGTAATGACTAAAATCTCTCCTATTTTCATATTTATTTCGAAGAAAGCATGCAAACAAACTTGAATTTTAAATTGATTTCAAAAAGCATTTTTGCTGAAATATAGAAATGTTTGAAATGATATGAGGTTCAAAATGCAAAACAGACTAAAACTTGTATTTAAGTAATTTCTGGCACAAATCAAACTTGTTGAGAAAATGATTAATTCTGACTGAGTTCTTCCAGTGAGGAGGAGTTAATGCAAAACAGCAATGTCTTTCATGTGTACTTATCTGACAGCAGAAAGGATGACAGAGAGCAGTGGACTCACAGTTTAACAGTATGGACTTCAGGGCAGGACTGCTGCTTTTAACTGTGTTCTTGGCAGGTGAAGATTTTTCATTTACAGATATAAATATTTGTTGTTTGGTCTTACTATGTTATAGCAAATGACCACTTTTCTTTCTTCTTTTTTTAATCCGACAGGTGTTGATAGTCAGACTATAACACAGTCTGAATCAGTGGTTAAAAGGCCAGCAGAATCCCACAAGCTGACCTGTACAGGCTCTGACATCTCATTCAGCAGCTACTGGATGGCCTGGATCAGACAGGCTCCTGGAAAAGGACTGGAGTGGATTGCAATCATCGAATATGACAGTGATAGAATCTATTATTCTCAGTCAGTTCAGGGCAGGTTCACCATCTCCAGAGACAACAGCAAAGAGCAGCTGTATCTGCAGATGAACAGCCTGAAGACTGAAGACACTGCTGTTTATTATTGTGCTCGAGCACCACAGTGACTGGAACTAGTTGAATGGCTGTACAAAATCCACCATAATGTATGTTTGTTAAAAATACTTAAGACTATTCTCTCATACCACAGAGACAATGCTTTTATGATTTTGTTGTTAAAATCATTGCCAGGAAGAGAAACAACCACAAATTTTAGTATTCTGAACAAAAAGTAGTGCTTATCAGAACATTGGAGGACAGTCAGTGTCACATCTGTCCGTGACTTTTGAATTAGGCTATTTTGTCTATTTTAAGAAAAGAAAAGAAACGAAGGAGAAACCCTGATTCTCATGCTCATTCTTCACCTTTGATCACTCTTTAGCTTTCAGTTACTCCTTGTGTCATTAATTCATACTGTCCAGTATCTCCCTTCTTCTAATGCCAAGTTACATCCTCCTTAACCTCCAATCATGCTGCAAGCTGCACCCATACAAATGTGCAACATGTCTTCATCTGTATCATTTTTGGAGGTGAGAGTGAGGAAGAGAAACTGAGCTTTGCATATCTGCTTATTCACTGTCAACTAAACTCTGTGTCTGTTTCAGCTGCTTGTGATCACACTGAATCTTCTGTTATCAAAATTATTAAAACCATTTGTATAGAATGAAGAAATATAACTGTTGATATTAAACCATATTCACTAAATAGGTTTGTTTTTATAACACAAATCTAGGTTTTGGACTGATAGGGTATGAGACAAACACACAACTCATCCTGTCCTGTACTTTTCTTTGTTAATGCCAGTGCACATCCTTCTGATTCCCACCCATTCTGCAAATTGTCAATATCACAAATGTGCAAATTATCTTCATTTTTGGTATCTTTTTGCTGGGAGGAAGAGAAGAAGCTAAATGTATTATTCCCGACTGTGAACAACAAGTTTTATTGGGAAAATGCGTTAAATTTCTTTAATTCATTTTAAAAGGACCTGTCTGAGAAAGTGCAGTAGGCTACAAAAAAATTATCTAAAGAAAGTTAGAAACAGCTGAGAAGTCATTGACATCTGTCAGTCTGGGAATGGTTACGAAGCCATTTCTCAGGCTTTGGGACTCCAGGGAACCACATTCAGAGTCATTATCCAAAAATGGAGAAAAGTTGTATATTATGTTATGTAGCCTCCCAGGAGTGGTCAGCCAAAAATGACTCATTCAGGAGATCACAAAAGATCCCAGAACAACATCTAAAGACTGCAGGTCTGACTTGTGTCAGGTATGGCCCATATTCATCATTCAACAATGAGAAATAGACTCTGCAAAAGTGACATCCATTGGAGAGGTACAATTAAGTAATCATTTAAAAACTGCATTTTGTATTTACATGGGTTTTCTTTGTCTTATATTAAAATTTGCTTGAGATTCAGAAACATGTAATTAAGACAAATACCAAATAATAATGATAATAAATTATAAAGGGGCAAATAGTTTAACATATGTATCCTCACTTCAATTTAACGGACAGCTCATGACACAACTGTAGCTTTAATGTGCTAGTTGTGACCACAGTGATTCAAACCATCAACAGATGTAAACCCAGTAGCATCACATCAAAAAATATATCAACGTAAACAGTTTGATTGTTTATATTTCTTGGATCTGGAAAAACAATAACAAATTAACAATTAACTCAGTACATATAGTACTATATGGTCAACATTAGCCACCTTGGGTTCTATCAGGATTCTTACCAGTCCAGTGCTCACAATTAAAAAAATAAAGAAATACATTAGGCTGAATGGTGTTTGTATTTTCCCTTACCAATCTCTGGGAGGGTTCTCGCTGAGCAGGTTCCTCTAACATCCAAAGACAAGCTAAAGGTTGTAAGTGACCATGTGAGTCCCATGAGAGACTGGCAGCCTGTCCAGTGTGTGCCCGGGTTCTGATCTCATGACATTTATTCATTTATTTATTATTTATTTAGTTAGTTATTTAAGGAAAATAAATAAATATCTCAAGATGCTTTGCATGAGACAATATAACTGTTTTAGATGTAACAGGTTTACTAAATTGAAAACTGCAACAATACATTACATTCAAAACAAATTATCTATATACTGCTGGTACCTTAAATGGATCAAAACATAATATATTCAAGAATATGCAAATGATAGTTACTTAAAAGGGAGTAATATGTCTGCGATGTCTGCGTGTTAGTCAGAAGACAGATCAGCTCCAAAGATTTCCTCTTCAGCATCAGTCATGTTAGCTCTGATACTGCTGTTGCCTGCTGGATTATGTGAGGAGCTTTTAATGAATTCACTCATATAAATATATTAGAACATAGAAACTTGTTCAAGAAACAACTTGAACATAGAAACAACATAGAAACTTCTGCCAGAACAGTAACACTAACAGGACAGAATCTGCAGGCCGAAGACACAGCTGTTTATTACCGTGTGCGATACCACACAGTGATGAAAACCACTAACAGACCTGGAGAAATACTGAGTAAATAGGAATAGACCAGAGATACACAAGTGATAAAAATTTGACCATTAGTAGTCTCTGTAATAGAGCTTTTCTCTGTGGGAGATAAAAAGTTTTCTTATTGTTTTTTTTATTCTATTATTTATGGATATATTTTTAATAAAGACTGACTGACTGGCTGTTGAGGATAAATTCATCCAATCTGTGTCATTTTCGAGATGTTCACTGATCACTCTGCATTCCTTCACACATAACTGTTATGATTTAGTCCCATTTCAGTAGGTGGCATACAAAGGTGAAAATAAAAACATGAACTAGTGGCCTATAGAAAACATTTCCTCCACCCTCTGGAAACATACACACAGACTACAGAGCCTATACAGAGCCTAGCAGTATAAAATGAGTTTGATGATGAAAAGATGTCCACAGGGCTATAAAAAGGCTTTTCACAGAGGTCCTCTCATCCGAGAAGCTTTTCCTCTGAGAAGAAGCTTCTTAGATGAGAAGTGAAATGCCTTCAAGCAACTTAAAGAAGTCCAGACACTTTTTGTTTCCAAGCTCCTTAGACAACAGAGAAAACCCCAACAATCATATTATCATTAATTAACAACGGAGAGAAATCAATGAGATTGAAAGTGGACGTGATGTAAAACATAGATTAGCCACCAAACACCCCAGAAGCTAACAGATATGTGATTACAGATTTCTTAAAAATTCCCCACTCACCCTGCGGGCTGTCTTTATCTTTCAAGTCCAGGTCCTCCACCAGAGCCCTGGGAGCTTGTGCAGTATCTTTCCTGTTCCTAGGACTGCACACTTCTGGTCAAAGATCTCAGATGTCACTCACCAGTTAGAGGTTTACTGCCCTAAGTGCAGGGACCACTGTTGCCTTCACCCTCCACATCTTCCTGAGCTCTTCTCTCAGCCCTTGGTACATTATTTTTTAATCTTCCCATGTTCAATCCTTGTACAGCTTGGGTATGTCTGGTATAGTAGACATAGGTGGCACCTGAGCTGGGATGGCTTCAGTCCTATATTTTCACATATACACTGCTCAAAAAATTATTGGAACAAAGTCACAAAGTGCTGTACACAAAAAGAGTAAAATAAATAAAAACATTAAATTAAGCAGAGCGGGGTGTTAATCAGTTTCGGCTGCTTTGGAGTTAATGAAATTAAAAACAGGTGGAGCAAAGAGCAAACATGAGACAACCAGCAAAACATGGATGGTTTTACAGGTGGAGAACACCCATCCTTTCCCTCCTCATCTTTTCTGATTGTTTTTTTTTTCACTAGTTTTGCATGTGGCTATGATCAGTGTTATTATCGGTAGCAATTATTGGTGAGGCAATACCTGGACCCTACAGAAGTTGCCCTGGTAGTTGAACACCTCCAGCATTGCACATCAACACATGCCAGAAGGTTTGATGTGTATTGTAGTGGAACAATTTCTCACTTCCTGGCACCATGGAGTTTGACTGGCATTGCCACTGAATAGCAAAGTCGGCAGGTTCACTACTCAGTGATGCCCTGTTCCAGATTTGGGAGGATTATAGCAAAACACTCCACAGGTGAGGTGACACAGTCTGAAAAGGTTCATTATCTTTATCAACCATCGTAACCATTCAACAGAAATCTGACTATTATGATTGCTTCCTAACTCCCACAATCAGCCAACAATCTGATTTTATCAATATATCTAACGCTGTGAATAACAGAAAAATTACATAAGCACATATAGGAACTTTTTTTGCACTTTTTTGTTTTGGGGTTTTCTGTGGGTTCTTTTTTTCTGGAGTGGAAAAAATAAATTCCTATTAAACGGACACTAGAGGGCAGTCAAATCTCTCACTCTCCTTTTAATGGGAAATTAAGAAGAGGTGTGATTTTTTTTCTTTCTTTGTTTTAGGTTTTGGTGTTATTTAAATTCATCTTAAATGACTCAACTGAGTGATTCTAAAACCCCTGACTCATTTTGAGTTTTTAAGGGGACTAAAGATGGTAGAGCAGTTCCATAAAACATGCACAGACACTCAATGTTAGTAATACCTGGCTCTGTACATCTACTGTTTAACTAATTCAGGGTCGTGTGGGGGCTGTAGCTTAATCCAGCTGTCATAGGGCAAAAGGAAACTGCAGGGTATACTCACGAAGAGGTTGCCAATCAATTACAGGACTAACACACAAAAAAACAGATAACTATTCACACTTATGGCCAAATTAGAATTGCAAATTAATTTATCCAATGCATAATGACCCCAAGCACTTCCTATGAAATCCTCTATGAATCTTTCATTCTTAGCAACCCTGACTGTCCCACTTACACATCTGATGTCAGCAGTCTCACCAGCCAGGAGCTCATTATTACACAGCAACATACATGTAAGTATTATCTCCACGTATGAACTTATTTTTCATTGACAGATTATAAAGTGTGTTCAAATTAGTGATCAAATGTGTGAAATGTGTTCAGATTAGCCTACGTTCTTAATTTTAATCTTTTTCCCCTCTGGATCGGTGTCCAACATGTTCTTGGGGTGGGGTAAATATATAAAAAGGAGCATTGTGGCCTTGCTATATGTATTTCTTTGTACTACATTGTTGATGCTCAATAAAAAAAAAGAAAAAAAAAAGATTAGCCTACTTTCTTGTTAGCTAACTGTTTTGTATTTAGGTAGGTAACACAGTATTGTTACCTAACAGTAGTCAACAGTATTGTTAGCTAACAGTAGCCCACTGTATCGTTGGCTAACAGACAGAGACACACACACACATATGGGGTGCGTGCATCACAAACCCAGAAGATTTTTTCAGGGCTCAGCACCCTGAATTTTACACGGGCATCACTGATGGACGACGACATTTCCTCACAGAGCTCTCAAAGGAGCTTGTGACACCTCACATGAAAAGTCGACTGGAAGGTACCCCAACCCTACCAACCTACATCATTGAAGCAATGGGAAGGTGTGGAGTGACAAAAACTGCTGCGATCCAGCCACAGGAAAGAAACACAGGGCCAGCAGAAGAGAAAGAGGTGCCAGTTGTGTCCAAGAAACAAAGATCGCAAAGTCACTGATTGCTGTTGGAAATGCAGTACCCCTGTGTGCAATGGTCACAGACAGAAGCAAGTAGTTTGTGACAGATGCACACAGTAAGAGGAGATAAGATGTTTGTGTGTGTACGTATGCGTGGACAGTGTTATGGTCTCCTGACCCGTTGAATGTTCTCTGTTCTTCCTCCAGACATAGGGACACACAAACATGTTTTAAGTGCTAAAATGTGAATGAAAATAAAAAAATGTGCATGTCAGAAATGAAATTACTCTTTTGTTTGAACAAAATATACAGTGGGGCAAAAAAGTATTTAGTCAGCCACCGATTGTGCAAGTGCCCCACCTAAAATGATGACAGAGGCCAGTAATTTGCACCAGAGGTACACGTCAACTGTGAGAGACAGAATATGAAAAAAAAATCCATGAATACACATGGTAGGATTTGTAAAGAATTTATTCGTAAATCAGGGTGGCAAATAAGTATTTGGTCAATAACAAAAATACAACTCAATACTTTGTAACATAACCTTTGTTGGCAATAACAGAGGCCAAACGTTTACTATAGGTCTTTACCAGGTTTGCACACACAGTAGCTGGTATTTTGGCCCATTCCTCCATGCAGATCTTCTCCAGAGCAGTGATGTTTTGGGGCTGTTGCCGAGCAACACGGACTTTCAACTCCCGCCACAGATTTTCTATGGGGTTGAGGTCTGGAGACTGGCTAGGCCACTCCAGGACTTTCAAATGCTTCTTACGGAGCCACTCCTTTGTTGCCCGGGCGGTGTGTTTTGGATCATTGTCATGTTGGAAGACCCAGCCGCGTTTCATCTTCAAAGTTCTCACTGATGGAAGGAGGTTTTGGCTCAAAATCTCACGATACATGGCCCCATTCATTCTGTCCTTAACACGGATCAGTCATCCTGTCCCCTTGGCAGAAAAACAGCCCCATAGCATGATGTTTCCACCCCCATGCTTCACAGTAGGTATGGTGTTCTTGGGATGCAACTCAGTATTCTTCGTCCCCCAAACACGACGAGTTGAGTTTATACCAAAAAGTTCTACTTTGGTTTCATCTGACCACATGACATTCTCCCAATCCTCTGCTGTATCATCCATGTGCTCTCTGGCAAACTTCAGACGGGCCTGGACATGCACTGGCTTCAGCAGCGGAACACGTCTGGCACTGCGGGATCTGATTCCCTGCCGTTTAGTGTGTTACTGATGGTGACCTTTGTTACTTTGGTCCCAGCTCTCTGCAGGTCATTCACCAGGTCCCCCCGTGTGGTTCTGGGATCTTTGCTCACCGTTCTCATGATCATTTTGACCCCACGGGATGAGATCTTGCGTGGAGCCCCAGATCGTGGGAGATTATCAGTGGTCTTGTAAGTCTTCCATTTCCTGATGATTGCTCCCACAGTTGATTTTTTCACACCAAGCTGCTTGCCTATTGTAGATTCACTCTTCCCAGCCTAGTGCAGGTCTACAATACTTTTCCTGGTGTCCTTCGAGAGCTCTTTGGTCTTGGCCATGGCGGAGTTTGGAGTCTGACTGTTTGAGGCTGTGGACAGGTGTCTTTTATACAGATGATGAGTTCGCACAGGTGCCATTCATACAGGTAACGAGTGGGGGACAGACAAGCGTCTTATAGAAGACGTTACAGGTCTGTGGGAGCCAGGGATTGTCCATGTTTGAGGTGACCAAATACTTATTTGCCACCCTGATTTACGAATAAATTCTTTACAAATCCTACCATGTGTATTCATGGATTTTTTTTTCACATTCTGTCTCTCACAGTTGACGTGTACCTCTGGTGCAAATTACTGGCCTCTGTCATCATTTTAGGTGGGGGCACTTGCACAATCGGTGGCTGACTAAATAATTTTTTGCCCCACTGTATCATCTTAACCAAAATGAGAGAAGTGTCTTTAGGTTATTGCAAAAGCGCATTGATTTTGTGGAAGAGTGAGGTAGTGATACAAAAGCTGCAATTTCTTAAAATTATTGAAAAAATAAATAAAAATGCAAATGGACTCATGTCACAAACATGTTTTATGAGGAATACCTGGCATATGAATATATTACAACTCTTTGTTTTAAAGATTTTGAAGAATAACACCCAGCTTTTTGCAAAAACACATGAGTCCATATGGCACAGCTTCTGGGTCCAGACCCAGACCGCGGTTTGCCTGTTAGTACCATGTGGTCTGAGTTTTTGCTTGTATTGAATTCCAGTCTCTCCAGTTGTGCCCCTGTGTCTTCTGTCCCTGTGTGCCACCTGTGTGTCCCTTGTGTGTCCATGTTTGTTTACTTTTCTGTCTCTGGGTCAGTCTGCATTTCAGCATTTCAGCTTTGTCAGACTCTTGTCAGTTAGATTCCGTTCAGCCATGTTCCCAGGTGTGTCCTCTCTGCCTTGTTTCTCTCTTGTGTATTTACTCTGTGAGTCTTTGCCACATCGTTGTCATACCTTCCCCGTGTGTGTGCTCTGCTTGTCCAGTTTGGCAACTGCAGTTTGGTCTGAGTTTGTGTTACTTTTGTATTCCATCCCCTAGCTCCAGCAATAAAGCTGTCTGAGTTAAGTTCCTGTCTCCATGTCTGCAGTTTGGGTCAGCAAGCTGTCAACCACACACACTGACACATGACAACATGGGGATGTCAGATAAACCCAATTTGAATATTCATCGTTACAGTTTGAAAATAGAAACATATGCATGCATGGAAAACATCCAGGTCTGTAGATACAGTCTGGATAAAGAATAACAGCCTGATAATGGTACATATTCCATAATTCTTATAAAATAATTAAATATTTACAAAGTATTGCAGTGTTGTGTAGTGCTCATTACTAACTTCTTTCACTTATGTTTAACAGAGTGTATGCTAAGGATACATCTACTCTTGTTTATTTTTTTTAATCCTCTAGCCTTAGCTATTATGAAATATTATGTCAAACGCTCCTGTTCTGTTTCTAATTAACAAAAAACAAACAGCAAGTATCTCTAAATGCTTATGAATAATAATTACGAATAATAAATACTTTTATATAAGTGACAGCGTTTAAATAAAAAAAAATGTTCATTAATTTATTTTCACCAAGTGAAGTTAGCAAATGTACTTTTTCTATACTTCTGTATTTATTCTTTGATTCCTTTCTGATCGCTCTGCATATCTTCCACGTGTTTACAGTCAGATTTACTGACTGCAAACACGACTTACTTAAAGAAAAGAAAGAAAAAGAAAGAAAAGGCTGGGAGAATGTCATGATGATGAGGCATTAAATATTAAATATTACTCACTATCTGTCCTGAATCATGACAACATGGGCCATGAAGCCACTGAAGATATTACTATTATCTTTATGGTAAGAAATTTGGTCACTTCATACTAGCTTGCTTTAAAAATCTCTAATTCAGAATGTTCGTAATAATAAAAATCTAATTTCCTGACCTGGCAAAATGGACTTGTGTTTGGCGAAAAACATGATTAATCAAATTATAAATGAACATTGATTTGACCTTTTACTTTTTACAGTTTTTATTAATTTAATGATATTAAGTCTAATTTACAATCAAATCACTGTTTCCAATATAGGTGTCTCTAGATTCAAGTACAGGAGACAGTGTTTGTTTTGGTTTGTTTTATATCATTTAATTATTTTTTTTGTAATATGGTTTGTCACTAAGATATGCATTCATGCAAAAATCTAAGGAAAATACAATCTTTACCATAGCTCATTAACATTTTCTATCAAATGTTGATAATAAAACTGATATTTAAATTTCAGCTTTTGTTGATGGGTTTGTTTGGTTTGCAACGATGGGCGTAGCTGCGGGAAGCTTATTGTTTTTTTTGTTGATGAGTGAGCATAGGGGTGGGATTTAATACGTTTTCTTCGTCCCACTCCTTTTCAGGTAAATTTAGTTTTTTGTTTTGTGCACTTTATGTTCAATATATGTATTTTGTTGTGCCTGAAATTAATAAAAAAAAAAAAAAAAGAATAATTATGTAGCCCTATATTTTACAGTAAATGCAATATTTTCTGTATGTAAACTACTAATTAGGAGAGAACATTTTAATTAATGTTTTATTTGAACACGTTTCAGAATAGTGAATGCAAATATTTATCTGTCCAAATCATTCATGGCAAAGTGAAGACAACCAAACTAGACAGACCACAACTTTTTAGTATTAATTTAACTCATATGTAACACTTCTCCTGTCATTAATGATTCCTGGAGACTAGGACAATGTGGTGGTCTGTGAGGCTGTGCGAACGCATCTGCACGGCATCCGCGATCACGCCCGCCTGTTAAAACACGGGGACTCATGGGTTGGTGGTAGTGATGGGATTTCTGGCACGTTTTAGAGAGCCGACTCTTTCGGCTCCCAACCAGCTCTTCAGGTTCTTTTGTTGCTTTAATTAATTTATTATTAACAACAATATAAAATGTAAATGTGCGAGTGAATGTGAGTGCGAATGGTTGTCTGTCCCTGTGTGTGGCCAACACACAGGGACAGACTGGCGACCTGTCCAGGGTGTACCCCGCCTCTCGCCCTATGACAGCTGGGATAGGCTCCAGCGCCCCCCGCGACCCTGAAAAGGATAAGCGGAAGTGAATGGATGGATGGATGGATGGATAAAATTATGCACAAAAGGAATTACTAATGTAAAAAAAAATTGTGGTTTTATTTATATATGTTTATATATAAATATATACGGTGGCCCCTAGAGACAAAGCACGTACAAACTCCAAAAACCACGTACAAATTCCAAAGCACGTACAAACTCCAAAGCATGTACAAACTCCAAAAGACATTTCTAGCGTTAACTGAACTTCCAAAACAGAGCTACCTAGATCACTTAAATTACACAATTAAAAGCATATGTGTATTGTTCGTGTATTTATACACAAGCACTCATATATATTCAAATAATTTAAAAAAATGTTAATTTACCTGTTACTATCACACACCAAATCCGGTCGTTGGTACTTCCTGGCTTGTGTAGCCACTAGGTAACAAAAGGTCAACACTGCCCCTAGCATCCTGGAGCACTTCTGTTGTGTTTTCGAGTTTGTACTTGCTTCGGAGTTTTTACATGTTTTGGAGTTTGTACGTTCTTTGGAGTTTTTACGTGTTCTGGAGTTTTTACGTGTTTTGGAGTTTGTACGTGCTTTGTCTCTAGGAGTCACCGTAAATATACTTTTATTTATTCACTCCACATAAAATATAATAAATAAATCATATAATAAAAAAAACAACTATTTACATTTCAACTTTTAACTATTTAAATTTTCAGCTTTTTCCTTTTAAACAAATTTAAAGTGAAACAACACAAAACACTGCAAACCACAACACAATTAAATATAAATTAAAATATGAAAACAAAAGAAGATGCATATTCTCTGTCATATGGGCCTGCATGAATAAACTTTTTGAATCCTTTATCATCCGCAACGGAAAATAGTTGTGGATGATTACTATACCTTTCTAATTTGACATTGTTGTCCCTGGCTCTCTTTCTCTTTCTTTCCCTCCCGCTCTGTTCCTGTGCTACTGCGAGTGTAACTACCGCCCCTCCCCCCTCTGCCCAGTGCAAGCACAAGGCTCGTGTGCGGAGTAAAGCGGAAAAAAAGTGTGAGAGAGAGGGCGAGAGAAAGAAAAAAAAAACGGCTCGCATCGTTCACTTCAAAGAGTCGGCTCTAAGAGCCGTTTCGTTCGCGACCGACACATCACTAGTTGGTGGGTTGTTGTGGTGGTGTGATGTGGTGGTGTGAGTCAGACTCTTAGTCTGAATCTGAACCAATGCTAAAATGGCCTGGACAAGCCTACAAACTGACCTGGACATATTGAGGCTGGTTCTGTCGGTACAGCTGGATCCAAAAAGCTGAAGAAGCACAGAAGTGAGTTGCCTTCATTTCTGTCCAAAGCAGAAGACGTAAATACTATTTCACATCCATCTAGATTCACTTCACCGCCTACAGAGACAATAACCAGATATATCTGCACGTAAACAGGCTGACTCTATCTCTACAGTGACACAGAAAGCCACAGAGCTGCACAGAAAGCACAGCAGATGTCGCTGTTAACACTGATAGTAAGAATCCACTATGTATTACTTGTTTTAAAAACCTGTATGTGGAATATATAATATAGGTATTTTTTAGTATTTTCTAAATATATTTAAGAAATACTCAAATTAAATTAAATTAAAAATTAGAAATATACTTTAATAGTATATAATTGAGGTGTTCATTTAGTTGATAGTCAGAATTAACAAAAAATAGAGTAAAGATTATAATTTTAAAGTCATTTTACAATTCTTCAAATGACAGAATATACATTTCATTCTTCCCTCTAATGCCAGTATAGGCTCACTTACAATACAGGGTTTTACAGACTTTGCTTTTTTGTATTGTTGTTTCTCACTGTGATACACTGGCTGGGGGGCACTGTGATGTATAACCATACAAAAACATAAAGAAACACTGTACCTCATCCAATTTTATGATGTTTCTAACTGATTGAATATTTAAGCTAATAAACAGTTTAAGCTCATTAGAGTTGATATCTATTTTGGTTGTGATTCAGCAATTTGATTATACCATCTAATTGGTTTGTGGGACTGGAGCAGCACTTTATTCATGTAAAACTATATTTTTGTATTGTTCTTAAAAGGTCTTTTTTTATAAATTCAGCCCATAGTTTTTATTTTGTTTCGACAGTGGTATTTGAAAAACATATTTTTGGGGAAATCTACAAGTATGACAGGATGTCTTTGACAAGTTCTTTAACTGGACATTTATTCATGTCAAGTGTGTCTTTGTCATAATTTATTTACTTATTTATTGTTTTCAATTAAATCACTTAACATATATATATATATATATATATATATATATATATATATATATATATATATATACTATTTGGCTTTCAACAACAGTTCCCTGGATAATTCAGTGAAGACATTTGGCACCTAAAAATTTAAAGAGAGCATGTCCTTAGTTCTGAATGTAATAAACATAGAAAGCCTTTCAAGATGTTGCTCTGTCATTTCTCAAAGTACCAAAAATGTTTTCAGTTAAATTCTTGAGGATTTCTGCTGTTTCTCTGTCCTTATATTATGTGTTTATATTATGTTCCTACATTCCTATGGCAATATATACAATTTTTTTCTTCATCTAGAATATTTCAAACAACAAAAAGATATTTGTTTCCTTGGGTATCTCTAATAATGGATGGCAGCTATACAGGTGGCATAGGTTTTTTAACTGTGATATGTCACAGTGTATATGGGGTGGCCACATTGATTCACACAGTTGCAAAAACCTCCTTAAGAAAGGCAAGGTCTTTGTGCTGTAAACAGAATGTGTTTATATGATATATACTGTAAGAGGAGCCTTTATTTAAACAGAATTTACCTCTAGGAGAAAGCTAACTATATTAATATTACTATGTATGGGAAAAAAATAGGATTAGAAAGTATATATTTTATCAGACCTTACTGTGAAAACAAAAACAACAGGCCCCACAATAATTAGGTTTATTGGATGTGTATGCCTGTTGCACTGTAGCATGACTTGTATAGTGTTAAAGTGCATGACAAGGGCCAGAATTACAAAATCCTTTGAAGAACCGCTTTTCATTAGATCAATTACAAATGTTGGAAATGAAGTACCTTACAAAATTGTATAATAGACTGCAAAAGACATGTGTATATAGGCTTTCCTAGCTAACTAGCTAATTAACTTATATTCCTCATTTAAAAGTTCTGTTTATACAATGAATAAGACTTGTAGTTATATAAACAAAAAAGTATTATCTAAGTTAAAAAAAAACTTAATATGTAATATAATCTAATATACACTTAATATAATCTGCAAGTTCAACCAAAAGGTTTATGTAAAGATAGGGTGTAGGTTGGAGTTTTTGTGTAGGATTTCATCACAGTGGAGTATTACAACCACAGTGATTCATCCTGTGACCAAAACCTCCTGTCATTGAGTCATTTAATATGAGCATATTCTAAATTTCAATAAAAAATATTTGCATTATTTCTGATTATCAAACTTGCACACATCCACTGTTTCACTAACATGAATCACAATGGTATAAACGAAAGTGTTACTGACTACATACAGTAAGAGCAGTAGTTAAGAAAAACTGCAAAATTTAGAAAAATGATGACTTTGGACAAAAAAACCCACTCATTTGTCACTTTTTGTTTAAAACCTTTATTTGAACATTTACGTCCAAACTATACACACAGTTTTATGGTTAAATGCCTTATCATCCAAATGATTTCAATTACTTAGTTAATAACTGGTATTCATAACATTATATAATTAGGATTCAAGATTTAAAACAAAATAAATTATAATATGAATAATTATAATAAATTATAATATTAAATTAAATTATTTTTAAAAAAAGAGTGCTCCTGAGAGGTCAAACACACCGCCACTTAAGAAAATGGCAGCATGCGTTGCGCATGGAAAATAGAAAAAAGAAACAACAGGAGTTGGATAAAACACACCGTATGATTAATAAAACCCAATGTTAGTTGAAAAAACTGTGTTCCCTTAAGTTGCATTTAACAGTGCATTTAACCTCTCAAGACCATTGTAATATATAGACCACAGCAGCTTCATGAATCTTAAGCATAATCATACAAAGAAAAAAAACTGACAATACACTATTCAGGATTTGTATCAGCCAGAGGTTTTTGTATGACTGTGTGCAACAGTGTATCGGGCCACAGTGATATCTGGCAATACAAAAACCTGTCCTGAGCTGAAATTATGCAGAAAGGCACTGACCCTCATAAAATAAGAGACTGGTTTATTCCACCACATTTCTAGACCCAGAAGAAAGATTGCAGACCACATTACATCGTAATAAAAAATGTTTATAAAAAATATGCAATTTTTAAACTGTGATGTGAAATCAAAGGAAAACATACCTCTGCTCCTCTTGTTACACTTTGTAACAAGTGTAACAAGAGGAGCAGCTCTTGGAGACTGCAAACTTATTATTATTATTATTATTATTATGCAAACATTATTTGGTCAGTCCTCATTCTTACTCAAAGGTCTTCAGATTTAGAACAGTTTATCATCTGCAATAAAAATGTTAACAGACCCTAGAGTTTTTAAATCTCAGGTGAAATAATGGCTGAAAAGGAACAAATCTGTGGACATTGATGTAAACCAGCCTGCTTTGGCTGGATAACACACTATTTCTAACATGCACGGCCATGTATCTTCTGTTATTAGTTATAGTAATTCTCTCTCTCTCTCTCTCTCTCTCTCTCTCTCTCTCTGTGTGTGTGTGTGTGTGTGTGTGTGAACTGATTAATTTGATCTTTGCTGTATTTTATTTTTTTTTTTAACTCCAACTAAGCACTGGGTTTGCAAATTACAGCATTATGTTATCATGTAACATTGTATTTTGTGCCGTCCTTGATTAAATAAACTTAACTCAGTAATCAGCTCATCTACACTATGGCAGCAGTGATCAGTGAGATGCTTATCTACAAAATGAACAGCCACAAGGAGCAGTACCCTCCATGGAGGAAACTAGAAGCAAAGACCAAAGTAGAATGGAGGGAAGTTAGCCAACTATCCAAGTTGCAGAAAGGTGCGATGAAGAAGGTGCCTATGAACTACACCAGACTGTCCATACATGAGGCCTTGGAAACTGCCATGTGACCAATATGTAGCCAGGTGGAAGGTCGGTATTATGGGACATGCCACTGGATGGCGCTGTTTCTTTTGGGGTACCTCTGAGAGCGCAACGGATGATGGGGATCTGCAGAAACATTCACGGAAGTGCTAGCTTGCATTGGTGTAATGTGGGTGTAATGCCATTTTTCGCTGCATGGTCTGTTTTAAACGCAAAGTGGGGAACAGTTAAGGCACCAGGAGTTGCTGCAACCGACTTCGCAATTCGTCTCAGAGGGATCTGTATTCCGTTTTTCTGCTGGATTAATGCACTGTATGTATTTGAGTTCACACTTGTATTATAATATCTCCGTGGGTAAGAGGGAAAATGTACCTTTGTTAACTGTTTAATTTTGGCTCTGTATTTTAGCAGGAGCAGCCACTACAGTTATTTTTGCACTGCTAAGTTTGTTTTGTTTCTGGATGGGTTTATATCAGTCACAAATTGACACTAGTCATCTTTGAGTTCCAGACGCTGATAAAGTTGGGAAAATAACCTGCAGTACCAGTGGGTTACCAGTGCACAAAGTTGTTACTGAATAAGAACTGTCTGTAACAATTTTATTTCCTTATTTTGATAACCTTTTTATTTTCTTCTGAGTGCTTACTTTATCATTCAGATTAAAAGAACCCCAAAGATAATCTGTGTTTTGGGCTGGTTAATTTAGCCAGGCTAAAAATACATCAATAAAAGAAATTCCAATACATCTGTTACATGCATCGCTCTAATAGAATATTAGGGTCAATATGGGCTCAAAATGTGGTCATAAATATTTTGTACTTGTAAATCAGTTTTGTACTTGTAAATCAGTTTTGTACTTGTAAATCAGTTTTGTACTTGTAAATCAGGATTTGTATGTGTAAAAAGAATTTGTGTGTGCGTAAAAAAGATTTGTATGTGTAAAAAGAATTTGTGTGTGCGTAAAAAAGATTTGTATGTGTAAAAAAGATTTGTGTGTGCGTAAAAAAGATTTGTGTGTAGACTTAGCCAAAAAACACCTGCAAGTTACACGTACGAATTTTGACCCTATTTTTCTTCCTTTCATCTGATTGGTCAATGTCATGTCAATCACAAATGTAACAATCCAATCAGAGAACAGATGGGTTTGGCTGTCGGAGGGGCACTTTTTTGAACTGCAGGTCCTGAATGAATATCAACAGTACTGAAGGTAGTTGTAGATAATGTTACATCTGAGAGATGATTATGAGTCATTTTTTCACTAATGGTTAAAATTTTACTTGTGAAGAAATTCATGAAGTCATTACTAGTAAAAATTAAAGCAATGGTTGGCTCAACAGTGCTCTGACTTTTTGTCAGCTTGCTAAAATGCTGAAGAGAAACCTAAGGTTGTTCTTATTTTCTTCAATCACTAAAGAATAGTAAGATGTTCTAGCTTAACTAACATCATTTAACTTAACTTAAATGACTTCTGATTTGAGGCTTCCATTTTCCAGGAGCTACAATATCCAGAGGTAAATGCCTCATTGAGGCTCTCATTTTTAGCATCTGTAGCATCTGCATGGATTTTAAAATCACCAGCAATAATTATTTTATCTGAGCTGAGCACTAAATCAGATAAGAAGTCTGAGAAATCAGAGAGAAACTCTGTGTAAGGCCCAGGTGGATGATAGATGATAACAAAAAGGACTGGTTTTTGAGTTTTCCAGGTAGGATGGACAAGGCTATGCATCAGACTTTCAAATGAATTAAAACACTGTCTGGGTCTTTGGTTCAATAATAAACTGGTGTATAAGACTGGAAGAATAAAGAAAGGATATTTTGTTATACAAGTTGTCTTTTCTCAAATGTAGCATAGAGATGGAAATTGAAACTGATGCTCTTATCTAATATCAATATTCTAACATTTTAGGACTGCACAAACAGACTTCTTTTCAGAATTTACGATGGCAAAAAGTATTTATATGATATATTTTCCTAAGTATTTTTTATTCATCCTTAAGTGTGAAAAGATGAATAAAAAATACCTAAGAAAAAATCCTGATTGAGGTTGTCATAATTCATGCATGTCAGGGTTAAATAACAATAATTACAATGAAGCATGTCATACATCTATAGCAACATTAAACTACCAGTGGGTGGCAGGGTATGGAGTGACACATCAGTGTCCAATGTAGTGGTTTTGTGCAAGTATACCATCAACACTGACACAAATACAAGAAAACAGCCTTTGAATAGCTATTCTATGACAAAAACATCCTTCTACTGGGAACAAAGTGGTCAGTAAATAAAGAAACACTGGCAGTTAAAGACATCTGCTTCCTGTATCTGCTTCCTCTTGACAAAGTCTTTCTGCAAAGTCTTGTATGAAGTCTTTTTCATGATAGTTTTAGTAGTCAGCGAAATGAGTGGCCATGTTCTGAATTCTGCATACAAAAACATAATAACATCATGTTATTGTTATAAGGACTAGCAAGGGCACAACTATTCATTATAGAAAAGATATAGAGTTAAGATATTTTGAATAATACGATTTTAAAAGACTACCCATAGAACAGCATATACATATCAAATACAGTATAAGAACAAGAAGCACACAAATAATAATTACTGCAATAAATTGAAAAGCACTAACTTCTGCTGCAACTAATCTGACAGAGCTTGAGCTTTTAGGACAGGTGTAATTGCAGTAGTGTCACTATTTGTTATAAAGATGGGTTTTGCTTTAATTACAGTTTAATTAACTCATTTTATTCATTCAGTTTAGTTTGATTTGACAGATAATACAAATGGGAGGAAATATCTGTATTACCAAAATCACTGACGTTTTATTGTTTTGTTTTGTTTTTCTTTTCAATATTATGTCTGTGGATGATTTCTTGAGAGCTTGACTGTAAACCAAGTTTCCAAGTGGGGACAATAAAATGACCAAACCACAAAATATTATTATTTTGTATTTTTCTTTGAAAGTTTTAAATACGAAAGAATATCTACTTTACTGCTTATTGGTTTAAATATAAGCAGAAAATATGCCACAGTGGCAACTACATGTGGCATATTCTTGTATTACTGTCTGTCAATGTGTATATAACTGGGATGGCCACAGTGATTTACACAGTTACAAAAACATCCTTATGAGAGTAAAGGTACTTTTGCCGTAAAAACGATGTATATGTAGTACATATACAAGGGGACCTTGATTAATATATAGTCAGCTCTTTAGCATATCCTTATCCTTACCAGAATTTCTTACGATCGAGAAGAAAGATCTTATATAACAATCAACATCAAATCATTGACTTTTTAGGCCACTATATATTGAGAATCCCCCCCCCCCCCCCCCACACACACACACACACACAGAAAATGGTGATAAAACAATTATTAGGGCTCACAGTAATTATAGATATTAGATATGCTGCAGTTGTACTGTACCATATTTTTTGTTGCATTTTAATGTGCATGATAAGGGCCACAACTACAGATCCCTACCGAAGAAGACCAGTTACTTAAACTGCTCTGCTTCCAAACGCTGCTAGAGATGTCTTTTCAGTGTTTTATGAAATATACTGTTTATTACTTCTAGAACTACTTCTATTACTTCTGTTTATACTTCTAGAACTAAAAGCGCTATTTAGTAAACTCACAATGAAAATCTAATCTCGTTAGACTATGTATAATGACAATAAAGGCTTTCAATTCAAAAGGAAAGAACACATGTAAACTCCATATCAGGGAAAGGTAAACCTTCACTCCAAATATCCCTAAGGGGAGAGAATCAAAGGCCAGGTGGGTGAAGAAAAAAAGTGAGACTGTTTCAAAAGCATTTACCTTGACAGTATTGGTGTCTTTAAAATAATGCAATAATGGATGGTTGCATTCATTAACTGATTGAATGGTCCTCCGATAATCCTTAAGAACAAAAATGTAGCAAGGCAATGAAGTTGAACAATTACAGACTTGAACAACTGAAAGCAGCAAGGGCACCCTGAGAGAGGAGAAGAGGAAAGAGCAATAATATTAATAATAATAAAATAAATTATTATTTTTATTATTATTATTATTATTATTATTATTAATCTATTTTAGTGACTCTTGTGTTGTGGTTATCATTCTGTTTTGCTGAGAGGATGTCCTGTGTGCAGGCTTAGGTGTAGGTTTTCGTATGTTTGTATGTCAGAGTGTATGACTGGAACCACAGTGATATCTCGCAATACAAAAACTTGACCTGAGTGGAAATAATGCACAAAATTACTTCACTTGAAAAGCTTTAGTGAAAGTCCTAATATTTTGTCATCACAGTGGCCAGTGTGTTTAATTAATTAAGTCTAATGTTGAGCCGTCACTGACTGAATATTGGAATGGCTTTTAAAATTTGGTAATTAAAAAAGGGTAATATGTTAACTAGGCAGTAGTTTTAAGCTCAGTCATTTAGCATGACTCTTTTGTATAAGGTTGTATTACTGTTGTCATACACAAACTTTAGAAAATTCTGGTAAGGATCATTTATTAAGTCAGTCATTTCTCATAAGTAGTATGAAAATGATCCACTTCAGTTTACATTACATTAAACTAACTCAAATACTAACATCAATATTTGAACAGTTTGGCAAAACTGGACTAAGAGACTTGTTTTCAACATTTATAATGGCTCCAAAAATTCAGATTAGGTAGATTGGCTAACCTTAGTGTTACGACCTGTCTAGAGACCAGGGCGTAACATGAAAGAGGCATCTGCTAGAGACACAAACAACCACAGAACCAATTTCTGGTTATTAATGTCACTTATTTACCAAACAGAAGGAAAAGTAACAAAACTGGGAGTGTTGACACTTTAAAACAACAAACAAAACTAAACTAAACTCTGATGCATGCAAAAATAATCTCTGGGTAAAGCTCACCCCTACCAACTCCTTTCCTCATCCATAACAAATAAACTTCAGACTATAACTGCTGCTGGTATGGCTGGTTAGGTGTAAGCGAGTGGACCTCTCACAACGCCGGGCTCCTGTCTGCAGTCAGTCGTCCTGCAGCTCTATGTTTACCACACTAGTCACAGCTGGGCACCTGCACAGTCGATTTACCATACACTCACATAATTAACCCAGTTTACATCACATCACAGTCAATAGTGTCAACTTCAAGTTTCAAAGGAAGCGTGAAATTGTGTGCAGCGAGAACTGGGGTGCTACACAACAACTTCACAGACTCAAAAGCAGTCTGACAAGCAAGTGGCCACATTGAGGGGTTTAATGGGCTGACCAAGCCTGTGATGGGAGCTCCAACATCACAGAAATTCTTACAGAATCCTCTTCAATATCTACAGATCTCAAGAAAACGATGCTCGTTTTGTTTGTGGGACAGGAAAATTGAAAATAGCCTGTATTTTAGTTGTTACTGGCCACACCTGTCCCTGACCGACTTGCTTTCTGAGGTATGTCACTGTAGCTTTACCAAATTAACATTTGGCAAGGTTTAAACTAAGTGAGGCTTGTTGAAAACAACTGAAATGTTTCCTCAGTTTCAAGATGGATACCAGGTGGATAAGTACATGACTACATCATCCACGTAGGCACCACAATTATTAACTTCAGCTAGTACCTTCCATATAAGACCCTTAAAATTAGTGGGCAGATCATGCAACCCAAACAGCACAACTGAAGAAAATAAAAAAATGTCACAAAAGTGAATATTTGGATACTCAGGGAGTCGAAGGACCTTGCCAATGGCCTTTTAGCAGGTTGAGTTGGTCACAAAATTAGCAGTTTCTACCCAGTCAATATAACCTTCCATTCTAAGAAGTAGAAAAGGGTTAGGTTTGGTGACAGCACTGACTTTACTGAAATTAGTAGAGAACCAAGGAGTGTTATCTGGCTTTGGTACTAATACACATGGTTAACTCTAGGCACTGGTTTCTATGAATGGCGAAACCATGCTCAGTGAGATAGTCCACCACCTTTTGCATTATCGACCTTTTTGTTGGCTTAACCCAGTATGCATGTTGCCCAATGGGTTTGTGTCCTTCCACATCAATATCATGGTACAGGACTGCGGTCTGGCAAAGGTAGTCACATAGTCCAGCACATTGTGTTGGGATTAGGAAGTGGCTGATTACCATTTCTCCCGAACGAGACAAAGGGGACGACTTACCGTATGACAAAACAATAGATCTACAGAACTAAGGATTCCTGAGTGGTTTCTCTAATTGCAAACAGGAACAAAAGCAGACCCCCGTCCACTCTCTGCCAGACTCCAGGCAAAAGTTGCACAACATAGTTTTTAGGGTCTGGTGGAATCTTTCCAGAGCACCTTGATTTTTGGGGTAATAAAGATGGATTTTTCATGTTTAATTTTTAGTTTATCTACTACATGCACAAATATTTTGGATGTGAAGTTCGTCAGTCTGAATAACCTTTCGGAGGCCAGAGATAGAAAAATAAACTGAATGAGGGCCCTAACAACAGTTTTAGCTTTCAACGTATGTAACAGGATGGCCTCTGGGGATCTTGTCACCAAACGCTTCACTGTTAATATGTATTGATGGCCAGATTTGCTTTTGGCAGTGGGCCCATGCAATCCAGCATTATTTTCTAAAACTAGAGAAAGTAATGTGTTAGACTAAGCACTTGTAACCTGTGTGGTTTTAACACTACAACCTAAATAACATTATGCAAGTTACTTGGACCAGGATACCATATTCTAATGAGAATTCCATCTTGCATGAAAATGAAACAGGGAGTTTCCATTAGTTGCAGCAGCCGAGCAATGTCAAGTTAGTGAAGTGTCATTATGTTGAGCAGTTCCACTTTATGGTGGAAAACAGCCTGTTTTTCAACCCAATGCTCAATAATATAATTAACAGTTTTGTTTCCACTATACCAGAGACTAATATAAATCAATAGTTCACGAAGCAAATGAGGGAAATGAGGGCACTAGAGTAGACCAAAATGGCAATGCATTACAGCCAGTGTTGGGGAGTAACGGAATACATGTACCGCCGTTACGTATTTAAAATACAAAATATGAGTAACTGTATTCCGTTACAGTTACTGTTTAAAAAGGTGGTATTTAGAATACAGTTACTTTGTTGAAATAAATGGATTACACGGCGGTATTTTCCTGTTTCATATTGTGGCGGGTCAGAACTGTTTGGGTTTTGTTTGTTCTGTTGTTCTGTAGTTCCAGGCGGCAGCATTACGGTTGCCATGGTTACAGGGTGACACCGCTCTCTCTGCGACTATGTGTTTCCTGGGTGAGAGCGCCTTTTTGTAGTTGTTGTTGTTGTGCTAAGCTAATAGGTAGAATGCTACAGCCATAGCTCTAAAGAATGTAGCCTCATGGGCAGTGTAGTCGGTGCTGCGGTGAGAAAGGACTGCCATACCCGTTATGTGTCTGTGAGTGCGAGGAGGGAGAAAAAGGAGATTGGAAAAGTACGAGTTGTCATTGAGCAGAAACGGGAGCTGGAAGCATGTAAATATAATAATAACCACTGCAGCCAAAAAGAGTGTCTGACGAGCCCAGTTGTAAGTACGCTATTAAGACTCGACTGTACACTGTGTTCGTGTTTTCCTCCGAAACAATAAGTTCCGTTGGAGCAGCCTTTCAACGCCTCTCTCTGTCTCTCGCTAGCAAAGTTGTCCCAGACAACAAAGTAAAGCTATTTTTCAGCCTGACACAAACCTGACGTATTAGCCAGAGGTCCCTTTACTACGGTTAGGAGCCACGGACCTCCAGTAATAGTAATAAATCACACAGCAATAGTACATTCATGTAGTTGTAAAAAGCATGATAATATATTAAGTAATCCAAAGTATTCAGAATACGTTACTCTTATTGAGTAACGTAACAGAATACGTTACAAAATACATTTTGGGGCATGTATTCTGTAATCTGTAGTGGAATATATTTTAAAAGTAACCTTCCCAACGCTGATTACAGCATTTGCTACACTTCTGTATATTTATAAATGTTTTCAAGCTGAATATGCACTATTAGTAGCAAGCAAAATGGTAAACCATTCTGAACTCTCTGTTCCTGTAGATCAAGTTTTCTACTCTTATAGTAGTGAGCTGTTGGTAATCATACTCTGAGGTGTTGGCTAATATTTTCTATCATGTAATAGAAATTATTAGTATTAGTATGTTGTTACTACATGTTTTAGTTTAATTATTAGATGCCCCCATATCAACACTGGTAGTTTCACATATTCTGGTGTTATGATATATCAGTTTTCAATAAAACTGTACAGTATATTGTGGGAGACCAGTATAGGAAACAGCACAAAAGTACTGTGGAGATTGTAAAGCATAGTAAAGCATATTTTCTACCAACACTATTATTAAATGTGCTTCTTTTTTAATACAAACATTTTATTGTTTTTTCATTAAGATGCCAAATTACAAATATTTCCTGACTTTCCTGAACAGAAAATGAGTTTTAGTGGGTGAATGTTATGCTTGATTAATTTCTGACTTCTCAAAAAAGTCTAGTGTGCTAGCTTGAATATGATTTAACAACATGAATTCAGTCATAATTAAAATTGTTGATGATACCACCATGGTATGACTGGTATCACACAATGATGAAACAGTCTTAAGGGAGGAGGTCAGACACCCATTAGAGTGGTATTATCATAATAAACTGGACTTCAACACTACAAAAAAAAAAGGACATGATAGTGGACTTCAGGAAATAGAAGCACATCTACCCTTTCCATACATGGGGAAGAAGTAGAGATCTCAAGTTCCTTGATTTTCAGATCTTGGGTGACATCACCTGGACCATACATATCTCCCATGAGGTTGGGAATGCCCAACGTAGGCTTTACTTTCTAAGGAATTTAAAGCAAGCTCACCTCCCTTGTCAACTGCTGTCCAACTTCAACAGTCAACAACTGAAAGTCTTCAGACTTAATGTTGCATGTTGTGGTTCGCCAGCTGCAGAAACCTAAAAGGATCTGCAATGGGTGGTGAATGCAGCAGAGCGTATCATTAGTGCTACTCTAACCCCCTCAGTGATATTCACATTACCTACCAAAAGAAAGCCAGCTGGATTATAATGCACCTCACCCAACCCAGACCTCACTTATTTTTTCCCTTGCCCTCTAGGAAAGTTTTCAGGTCAATAAAGTTCAAAACCAATAGATTAATAAACAGTTTCTTTCAACTGGCAGTACCCCTCCCTAAGATAATTGTGTTGAATCTGGAAACACATTTTTTAACATGTCATTCTCTCCTCCTGTGACACTCTGCATTTTTGTGTGCAATGCAAAATTAACTGAGTGAACATTTCACATATGAACTTGAAGAGGGATATTTTCTGCAGTTCTCCTTTCTCTGTTTCCTACTATATGGTCTACTTGTGGCTATACTACTCAGAATACTAACATCAGTATTTTAACATATTACAATTCTAAACTAACTTCACTTCAGAATTTACAACAATGTGAAAAAGTCAGTTATTAGGTTGCCTAACCTTAGCAAAATACTGCTAAATAATACTGCTAAATACTAACTAATTACTTTACTTACTTCAGGTAAACAAATGAATGTACTGTGAAAAAAAAACACCAAAAAAAAAGTAATCACTTGTTCTAGGGATTTGACTCGTTGTGGAGTTTACACTGGGTTCTCCATTGTTTGGGGTCATTGTAAGAGCTATGGTGAGGGGCTGGGGGGAGTGGGGTGTTGTTCTGTTTAAAAGGGTGTGTTTTTCTGGTGGGGTCTTGTGGTCCACATTCAGTCCATCTCTTTCTTCCTTCTATAAGAACTAATATATGCCCACTGATGTAAATATTCCACAACTTGGGTCTTGTCTGAGATTTCTGAGCTGGAACATTAAAGCATGGACAGCCCACTTAAGAGATCAAGGATATTTGTTCATTTGTAACGTCTTAAAGCTGACTTAGTGTTTTTGCAGGAAACCCACATGCGCACCAAAGATTAGGTCAGACTTAAATGTCCTTGGGTTTCTGAGGTGTTCCACTCAAACTTTAACTCTAAAGCCCCCGGGTAGCTATTTTAATTGGTAGGTCAATCCAGTTTTCAGCTTCAAACGTTATAGCCGATAAGAATGGCAGCCACCTAATTGTTATCATTACATTATTCCATGTTCTCATCCTATTATCACAGCTAAAATTGATGATGCTATTTACTGCTATAAATCAGAACATGAAGGAACCAATCTCATGCTCACTACTGTTGGAATCACTGAAAGCAGACGTACAGGGACTAATTATTTTCTCCCCTGCCCACGTAAACAAGTCCCATGAAGCAAAACTCCTAGAACTCAACATTAATATTATTAAACTGTGTCAACAAATCGCTATTTCTCCTCCTCCTAGCTCACTTAAGCACAAGGTGATTTACAGACTAAATTTCATCTTATTCCCACTAGGGATGCAGGGCGACTTCTTTTATGATCACCCTCACATATAATCCCTCAGATAAAAGATTCATCGGGCACATTGCATAGGTATTCCACCACTATTAATGCATTTCACTCATTTTATTCGTCTTTATGTCAATCTGAATCTCCATCTGACTCCACTGAAATTAGTTAATTTCGAGATACCCTCAATTTCCCTGTGATAAACTCAGATGCTGCTAAAGAACTTGAGAAGCATGAGAAGCATACAAAGTAATAGATCTCCTGGTCTGGACGGATTCCCTGTTGAAGTCTTTAAAAAATGTCAGGATAAACTGTCCCCATTACTGCTTGCGGTATGTAAGGAATCATTGCAACATGACACTCTCCCCCCTACTCTAACACAAGCCTCAATAAGTCTCTTAAAAAAAGATAAGGACACAAATCTTTGCATCTTAGAGACCTCTCTTTTTAATGATGTGAATGCCAGGATCATTGCTAAAGCTTTGGCACGTTGTCTGGAAAATATTGTACGAACTATTGTTTCACAGGAGCAAACTAGATTTGTTAAGGGGAGGCATTTTCATCTCTGTGCACTCTTAAACATCATCTACTCTAAAACCACCACAACAACACCTGAAGTAGCGATCTAAGTCGACGCTAAGAAAGTAAATTTGGGTGGGAAATATGGGAAGTATTTATTTCATGGATACATCTCCTTTATACATCTCCTCTGTCACAGTGTGCCGAAGCAGACTATGAATTGTGAATAGTAGACCCAAATGAAGACACAAAACTTGATATTAACAAAAGGCGAGCCGTTCAATAAGGCTGATGAAAAAGGTGCAAACAAAAGGAAAGACAAACTGATGCAAAGCTAAACATTAACCTAAACTAGGAGAATTAAAAAATAACATGAAGAACCCTAACATGAACTTGAACAAACCTGGACATGAAACTTGGAAACATGGTGAGAAACAACAGATGACCTGATAACGAATGAAAGACAACACACAGACTGTGTCCAAATTCAGGGGAAGGATGCTTCAAATGCCATATTTGGAGGCAATGAAGTCACAGCAACGCGATGAAGGCTGTCCAAATTCGAATATTTCAGATGTGAATTCCAGAATTCCAGATGTGGTGACAAATGCGCCCTTGTTTTCCCCGAATTTCAAGGATGGGTCTGGTGTATCCTTCGTGTCCTACCATATCTCAGGATTCATTGTGGGCCATACAGGGGATTTTTTTCTGATAACGATGGTGGCCGAAGCGGGAGAGGAAAATACTTTCAAATGTAAGTATAAGAAAATCTGGTGGTACAAAAGTTACATTTTCATAGTGGTTGTAGTGTTAAGCTTTGGGCATCTGCATAGACATGTTTTTTTTTTTTATTAAAATAATCATAAAATAGCTTGTATGGTGGATCCCGCGGTTTTTCATGTATTGCTGCTTACATACAGCTAATTTAGATTTTTGCGAATTAACCTTTTTGTGATATGTTAAGAATTCGGCCATTGTGGGATGGAGGTACAAGAATAAATCAATTTACACATCATATTCATATGAATACGATTTTGTTGACCCTCATGCTGTACAGAACCTGTGATGTCCAGATGGAATTCCTCTCGTGTTCTGCTGTGAAAACTTTTGGATTTAGATTAAATATGTATGTATGTGTGTTATCAAGAAGATAATTCTTAAGAACACAGGTTAATAACTGTGCAAATAATAAGAGCTGTTGTGTTGTTTTTATTTATTTACTGTCATTTTTGATTTCCTCTGCCTTTAGGATTGCAAGTGTCCAGGATCAGGAGAGGGAGTCAGTGGGAAGCCCACTGCTGCTACTTGGCCCTGGTTTGCCCTCATGGATTAGGTGATAGGAAAGAGGCCTTCCATTAGGCCTCCTGTCCTAATGTCCTCTTTCCCTGAGGACACTCCAGGGTCAAGCGCAGCAGTGGGTGACCAAAACGAAAGCAATGAGGAGGAGAGTCAGCCATCCACAACGGGGAGAAAGATGAAAAGAGACAGGGATGCTGAGCTACCAGACCTCATCAGAGGCAGCAAAGAGAGGCTGAGGAGAGGAGAGCGCAGGAGAGCAGGGAGAGGATGGACAGATTTTTTTCAATTCTTGAAAGATTAGTTCCAAAATGAGTTATGCATTAGGAAATGTTTTTTATTTGAATATATTTGTTACTTTGTTATATGTGTTGGATTAGTTTAAAAGTTTTATGTTATTAATAAATTGTTTACAACAAACAGTAATTATCACTGAACTTAACATGTATGAACATAACGCTAACTTTAAACAATTTTACATGGATATTTATTTGATGACAATAAAGTAAATAAAAATAACAATTAAACAAGAATTTTTCAAATACACCAAAAATGTTTAAAGTAGGAAAAACAATATTTACAGTTGTTCACACAGAATTAACCTGAGTGACCTGTTCCTGGACCGTTTCTTTTACAACTGTAATAGATTACAGGAAGTCTCTGGCAGTGTTGCTGAATCTGCCGAAGCAAGATCAGATGTGGATGGGGTGCTGCAACTGAGACCTGCGGTTTGTCTTTTCTGGTCGGTGAGTGGAGAATCACACAGGTTGGTCTGCAATGAGAGCTTTAGGATGCTTGCTCCCACTGTCCACTGCATCGTCCATCCACAGGGTTTGCAGGACTGGGTCGATCGACAGCTGCCACACCACTAAGATGTTTTCAGAAATGTGCAAGCAGGAGATGGTGGATCCTATATTACTACTCGTATAATACTTGTAACTCTGTAGCAGACAACAGCTTGATAAAGTGCTATGTACAAAAGAAACCAAAAGATTAGATTCTACAAGTTTTAAAGAGATTTAGTTTGTATATTTTATATAATAAATTAAATGTGTATGAATGAGCGGCAATAATTCAGTCACTGAAATTATCCATGAAATGAGCTAAATAATTCCTAAATGCGTGTAGATTAAAGGGAATTATTTTACCTGGATATCATTTTCTCTGATGAGCTTAAGGTACAAAACATGCCTACGGTAAAGTTTTTCTTGCTCCTCGAGACTTAAAAATATACAAAAAAACGGAGCGACATTTGTGGGTCCATTTTAAAGATTTCACGCTGTGGTGCAAGCGACAAAAAGCAAAAGTAAGGGAGCACTTGAACGAAGGCTAGAAGACTGTCCAATTTCACAGCCGCTCAGTTCCATCCTACTCGGCTGTCGAAGGACCCTACCTACGTGACATAGGTAGGATCCTTCGGCGCATTCTTCCCCTTCTTCTTCTTCTCCTACATTTTAATGGTGGTTGGCAAACAACTTTTAGGTGCATTTACCGCCACCTTCTGGAAAGGAGTGTGGGTCGGAACGGTTTTGTAATCTACAGTCTCGGATACACACCCGTCAATCTTAAAAAGCCAAACACTGCCCTATAAACAACATCCCCTGCATCCCTTTGAAATATGTCTGCATTCTTCCCCTGAATCTGGACACAGCCTAAATACACACAGGAGGTGATCAGGGGAAGTGAAACATCTGAGGCTAATCTGATATAACGAGACAACGGAAGCAAAGCCGACTACAGTGACATAGGACATAGACTTTCAGCATAAAACAGGAAACTGCATGGAACGACATAGTCATGATAAAACAAGCTTGACATCATGAACAAGCAGACAAGAAACATGACAGACTAACACAAAACACCTAAGTAAAACATAACTAGACTTAAGTTAAGGCAACCAAAAGATAATCCTATTACGCAACATATCTCAAGGAATAACTAATGAACTCAAACATAAACTGAAAATCCTGGGTCAGAGACCCAGGATTGTGAGATCTTCACCAATGGTATTAACCCTTTAAGACCTACCATAGAACCAAGTCCGCCAGAGCTTACTTTATATTTTTACATGCTGTAGTGCCATTTTTGAGAGCATTTCAAGTTGCTATACATCAATGCAACTGTTATAGCCCAAATTGTAATAATATGTATGCATTAAGTCCATAGTAACTACATAAATTGCAAAAAAGTGCAATAAACTACAAAAAAATTGAAAATCGTTTTTGTTTTGTTTTTTACATATATTTCTACTTAGAGAAATTTAAGAGGTTTATCCCTCAAAACTTTAAATACAAAAAAGTTGCAAAAAATACTTTACAACAACAGGAAATTTATTTTGAGTGTCTTCATAATTTTGTTTTTGAAATACACCAATTTTTATATACTGCAGAAAAAACGAAAAACAATCCTATAATGCAAATTTGCAAAGAAAACAGCATGTGCATCAAAATAAACTATTTAAAGCAGTGCAATTTGAGTTCTAAGCATCCCAGAAAGAAAGTTAAACACCAGTATAGGCTACATTTTCCGTGAAAATGACGTCACTTCCTGTTTCGGGCAGGTAATAGCGGACGATAGTTCGCGCTGACATCTATTGCAATGTTAATTTCTTGCCTTTAATGTCTAAAATTAAAGAGGACCTCCAAAGATTGGGAAGCGTACCTCTGTCGCTTATCAGAATAATCAGTGCAGTTAAAATGAACATTTTACTCAAATTCCTCTTTTTGTTCTATGCCTTCTATTTTTCTTGCCAAAGAATTTTTTCAAAACAACTGATCAAACTATTTTGGACTTCTTATGGTGCAAAAAGCCACCTGCGATCTTCAAATCCACACTTTAGAAATGCAATCCTGCGTCTTGCATTGCAACAAATGCCATGCTCCCTCCTGCAAATTAACAGATATGTTTTGCTGTTGCTCGCTACTCAACAACTTTTACATCCTGTGAGGCTATGGGGGTGTGTGGGTGGGGTGTTTGCCCGCTCTCGCCGCCTCCTCCTCTCTTGCTGCTCCTACCCCATCTGTCTCTCTCACTCTCCTCTCTCCCCAGGACACAGCTGCTTTCGATTAGCCTCGTTTGCCACCTGGTCCCAGTCAGCAATCACCTCTGAGGCTATATAAGTAGGGTATGAAATGTGAGCGAGGTGTTGCACTCGCTTTAGCTTAGTTTTGGTTGTAGCCACTTTAAAAGTATACGCGTGTGCTGTAGCCCACTTGTGGAGAGGCGCAGAGCTAGTGAAAGGAAGAGGAAAAAGAGAAGTGAGGGTAGTACGGAAGGGACTGATAGTGAAGGTAATGAAGAGGGAACGAGTCCGAGTATGAATGTAATTGTCAGGTTTGAGGAAGAGGGTGTAAAGAAAATAGATCCACTTAAGCTAACAAGAGCACTTAAGGCACAAGTTGGGGAAATCAAGTATGCTAAGATACTCAGATGGAAATTTACTGGTGGCTTATAACACAGAAGTGCAGGTGGAAAAAGCAAGGAAACCTGTGGGGGTGTGCAAAGTCAAAGTGAAGAATACTGCAAGAGTAGGGGAAAGGAGCACTGGTGGAAAGAAAGGCGTTATTGTGGGTGTACCATTGAATGTAAATATGAAAAAACTGGTAGAGAATTTAAAACTAAGAACTGGAGAAGTTAAAGGAGCAAGGAGAATGACAAGAGGTCCAGAGAGAGTAGAAACAGAAACTGTGGTAGTGGAATTTGACACGAAAGAGGTACCAAAAGAGGTCTTCTTTGGATTAATAAGATTCAGTGTGAGGGAGTTTGTGCCTAAACCAATGAGGTGTTTCAATTGCCAAGAATTTGGACATATTGCCAAAGTGTGTAAAGGGAAGAGGAGATGTGCTCGATGTTCTGGGAATCATGAGTATGGGAAGTGTGGTGTGGGAGTAAAACCTAAGTGCTGTAATTGTGGAGGGGAGCACAGTGTTGCTTTTTGGGGATGTGAAGTGTTGAGGCAGCAGACAGTTATTCAAAAAACGAGGGTACTGCAGAGTGACATATGCAGAGGCATGTAAAATGGTGGAGCAAGAGAGACAGATTGGGGAAACTCAGGGTAGAGGAGAAACAAGTATGGTGGAGGGTATGGAAATGGTTGAAAGGAAAATAGAAGAAGAGAAGAAGAAGATGGTGACATTCATTGCAGGAGTAATAAATGCAACCTCAGATGTGAAGTCCAAGACGGAGAGGATCCAGATTATTGTGAAGGCAGCATGTCATAGTTTAGACATGAAGAATATCAGGTGGGAGGACATAAGAGGTGAACTAAGTAGTCAGGCAAGTCAAGAGGGATAATGTGGTGGTTAGTTCTTGTAACCATATTAATCTTACAGTGGAATACCAGGAGTCTCTTGTCAAATGGTCAAGATTTTAAACAGTTTATATGCGAGCAGACAGAAAAACCTGACATAATTTGTATTCAGGAAACATGGTTGAAGCCTTTTTGGATTTCAGATTGTATGGGTATATTGCTGTTAGATATGATAGGGAAGAAGGAAATGGTGGTGGGTGTCTTACGTTGATTAAGGAAGGTATTCCGTACAAGATAGGTGACAGGGAAGGGGATTTGGAGTATGTAGTAATTAAGGTTTGGATAGGAGGGAAGGTGATTATGGTTGTTAATTTTTATAATCCTTGTAAAAAATTAGAGTTGAATAAGTTGGAGGAAATGAACATGAAAGGAAATATTATATGGTGTGGGGATTTTAATGCGCACCATTCGTTATGGGGGAGTGAGAAAACAGACTACAATGGGGAAGTGTTAGAGGAATTTCTTGACAATAAAAATCTGGTATGTTTGAATAATGGTAAGACTACACGGTTTGATATTAGCTCTGGTAAGGAATCCATATTAGACTTAACTTTTGTTTCTAGTTCTCTGGCACCATTGTGTGAATGGCAAGTAAACAATAAGTCATTTGGTAGTGATCATTATCTGGTTGTGAGTAAAATAAGGGTTGGTCAAATACAGGTACCTGAAACATTAGGAGGGAAGTGGGTGTTTGGGAAGGTGAATTGGGGGAAGTTTAGTAGGGTTTGTGAGAGGAAGCTTTTACAAGTTCAAAATCATTTGAGTGTTGAAAGTATGACTCAAGAAATCAGTCAAGTATTTTAAGCGCTGCTGAGGAGGCTATTCCAAAGACAACAGGGAAAGGTAGGAGGAGAGCAGTTCCATGGTGGAATGACGAATGTCAGTTAGTAGTTAGAGAAAGAAATAGAGCATTTAAGTTGGTTAAACGGTCTCATAATTTTCAACACTTAATTGACTACAAAAAAGCACAGGCGAAAGTCAGGAGTACAATAAGAAGAACAAAGAGAACATACTGGAGAGATTTCTGTAATACAATTGGTAGTAATACTCAAATAGGGGAAGTGTGGGGGATGATCAGGAAAATGGGGGGAGAAAGAAGAGACTGGAGTTATCCAATTCTTGATAAGAATAATCGAGTAGCTGTAACTGATGGGGAAAAAGCAGATTTATTGGCAAGTACTTTTGTTGATATACATAGTGGGAGAAATTTGTCAGTTGAACGTAAACGAGGAAGAGAGAGGACTAAAGAAAGAAATCTTGAAGCTTTAGGGAGGAAGGACAGCACTGCAGATGTAATGAGTTGTCCCTTTTCTATTGGAGAACTGAAAAGAGCTCTGGGTAGAACCAGGAATAGTGCCCCAGGGAAGGATGAGATATGTTATGTTATGTTGAAACATCTAAGTGACGAAGCGTTGACTAAATTGCTAATGTTGTTTAATAAGGTCAGGAAAGTAGGGCGTCTCCCACGTCGTTGGAAAGAAGTGCTAATTATACTAACAAAGAAACCAGGGAAAGACCATAGTGATCCTGGAAATTATAGGCCCATTGCTCTGACTTCCAATATGTGTAAACTGATGGAAAGGATGGTGAATGAGAGATTGGTACAATTTTTAGAGTCAAGAAATATATTAGCACCCTATCAGAGTGGTTTTCGTAGAGGAAGAGGGACGATGGATCCTGTCTTATGTTTGGAAGATGATATCAGGAAAGCGCAAGTTAATAAAGAGGTGGTAGTTGCTGTCTTCTTTGATGTAGAAAAGGCATACGATATGCTTTGGAGAGAGGGTCTACTGATTAAGTTGCATGAAGCAGGGATAGGAGGAAGTATGTTTAATTGGGTATTGGACTTTTTATGTGACAGAACAATTCAAGTTAAAATAGGGTCACATGTTTCTGAGCCGTGTAAAACAGAAAATGGAACTCCTCAGGGAAGTGTAGTTAATCCAACGGTTTTCTCACTTATGATCAATGATATTTTTAAAGATGTGTCAGATAGTTATGGTAAATCACTTTTTGCTGATGATGGAGCATTATGGGTGAGGGGGAAGAATGTTAACCATCTTGTCAAGAAACTTCAAGAGGGGATAGGTAAAGTAGAAAAGTGGGGTGTAGAATGGGGTTTTAAATTTTCTGTTGAGAAAACTAAAGTAATGTTTTTCACAAATAAGAAAATTGGGGGAAATACACAGTTATACTTGTATGGGAAAGAGTTAGACAGGGTGGATTGTTTTCGTTTTTTGGGTGTGATTTTTGATAAGAGATTAACTTGGAAAAATCACATAGAGCACGTTGTGGGAAAAAGTAAAAAGGTTCTTAATGTGTTGAGGTGTTTAGCAGGACTGACATGGGGTGCTAATTTTGATGCACTTAAAAGTATTTATATCATGTTAATTTGATCAAGATTAGATTATGGGTGTGTGGTATATGCAGTGTTGGGCAAGTTGCTTTGATTAATTATAGTTACTAGTTACTTCTTCAAAAAAGTAACTGAGTTAGTAACTGAGTTACAATATTCTAAAAGTAATTAATTACTTGAAAAGTAACTATTGCGTTACTTTAAAAAAAATGTTTAACCCTCTGGGGTCGTGGGTATAATTGGCCATTTTTAACTACTTTTGATTTTCCCTCTATACATTTCACCTTTAAAAACTATTTACTTTGCCTTGTTTGGTATCATCCTTTTTAGCACAACCTCACGTGTCTGAATTTACAGTCATGTTTTCATTTTGACATACTGTATTAACACAATTGATCTAAAATCAGACAAAAAACATAAAATCAGAGTAGAAATCAGTTATATTTTTTACTGTAACAACCACAAGCATGTTTAATGAATCATATTTCATAACTTTAAATGCAAATATAAATTGTCAATTTTAAAATCCTATGTACAAGTTTTGCAAACAACAAATTTATTTGCATCCATTTACCTTTTACCTTGATTTTTTTAAATAACCATTTCAAACTATTTACATAACAATCAGCTGTTCTGCATTCAATTAGATGCCACACAAATTATTTGTGCCACTCCAAAAAAATAATTTCTGTCCACTATAAAGGAGAACATCATAGCCTGATACCTGCAGGTCTGACAGCAGCAGGTGTATCACTCCTGTTTTCTACCTGGAGACAGCAGTCGCCTCATTGTTCTGACACACAATACAAAACTATCCACAACACTACACACTAACTACACAAGACAACACATTAACTACACACTCCAAACACGCTAAACGTCACAAATCTCTCACATCTCAAAACTCGCTCTCTCTTTTTCTGCTGTCTCTCTCTCGCTCCATCACTCCTAAACAGTGCTTTAAGTGGCCCAAAAGAGGTGCCGGTACTCTATTTTTTTTCCGCCTCCCCTGAGGTAACAACAACTATATTGAATGGGTTTTATATACAACAGTCAACAGACAACCTTATACAAAATAATAAATCATTTTATTAGTTTGTGGATTTGCTTGAGCTAGAAAGAGCTACTGAACATAAATAAAATGTGCACAAGGTTATTGAAAAAATACCCTTAGAAAGAGCTACTAGAAAGAGCTACTGAACATAAATAAAATGTGCAAAAAGGTATTGAAATTTCTTTTTAACAAAATGTACATAAAATAAATTATAAACTAATTTGTATTTTGCTCTCTCTTGAGTCACTGCTGCTATCAGCAGCAGCACTTGTAAAGTGTTTTTTTTACACAAAATGTATATAAAATAAATTATAAAATAATTTGTATTTTGCTCTCTCTCTTGAGTCCCTGCTGGTATCAGCAGCAGCACTTGTAAAGTGTACCTGCAGAGCTTGGTAGTTCTCCCATACTACTTTCACTGTTCTCTCACTTGAAGCAACCCAAACATAATAACCATAGAACAGTAGAACATAATCTTGAGTCTTGAAGATGGTTCATTTCTTTACCCCTGAAAAATATACAAAAGCAGATTCAGCAAAATACAATCACAGTACACCAAATGAAAAATGAGAAATACTGTACAAATCATTTTACCTAGAAAAGGCTCCAGCACGTTTTGGGCTCCACTTTCCTTTCACTTTGGGCTTCGCAGTTTGTGGATGCTGCACTTCTCCTCCCTAGTGCCAGCCATGTCTGCACATATGTTTGTGCGTTAAACTGATCCAAGGGTGGTCCGTTGCATTTCAGGAAAATCAGATTTGAAAGCCTTTTGATGTCGAGAGAGTTTCTTTTATCTGTCAAAGTATCATTCATTGAGCTGAAAGCTCGCTCGCATTCACTTGTTGATACTGCAATGGTGTGGACAGCTGTAAGAAGCGGCTTCAGGGCTGCTGGTGTCTTGTAAGCTTTAAGGTCTTTATACTCCCTAAATCCTAGGACACTTTCCCTCTCCCCAACTCTGAATCTCTGACATAAACGTCTGACCGCTGCATCCTCATATTGAATATCTAGAGATGCAGGCCAGGAGTCAGACTGGAGGACCTTGATGTCTGAGAGGAGGTGACTATCTGTCTTTTCAGATGAGGTTTTACTGACATGCGAGGAAGTTGTTGGAGTCATCCTGCACTTAACATTTTCAGCCAGGCTACGGAAAAATTGGCCATGGTTGATTTTTATAACCCTCTGATTTTCATGCAGGCATACATTTCTGAAGATTTTCTCCTTTTCAGCTTCAATGGCAGTTTGTGTGTAGGGACCAGGTGTGGATACCATTGACTCAAACACCCGGATTTGTCGGTCCAGCTGCCTGTCGGCTTGATCCAAAGTCATGTCCCGTCTCTGGAGCATTCTTGAGAGGTCACTGAGTTCTGTGAGGGCGTCATACATGATGCCAAGATTGACCACAAAAGAAACAGTAGTGAGAACATCATTGAGTCCTTTGTATTTTGCTCTCTCTCTTGAGTCCCTGCTGGTATCAGCAGCAGCACTTGTAAAGTGTACCTGCAGAGCTTGGTAGTTCTCCCATACTGCTTTCACTGTTCTCTCACTTGAAGCAACCCAACGCACTGATAAAACACGGCCTATCACAAGGAGACGTTGTCCAACATTGTGAGCACTCTCGGTTAACTCCCTTTGGTTTTTTGGTGATGCATGGTAGAGGGAGTAAAGCTGATCTAAGAATATTTTAAAGTGGTTGATTCCTCCTACCTCCTTCAAAACATCACAAACTGCCAGTTCCAGTCTGTGATTGGAACAATGCCAGACAAACAGGTAAGGGAATTTGGAACAAAGCTGCGCAGCAACTCCTGCTTTCCTCCCAAGCATCACTGAGGCTCCATCACAAGCAAATGCCAACAAATGTTCCTGTAGGTAGTGAGGGTCAAAGCCATTATTATGAAGACATCCTAACAGTGCTTCAGTGATGTCCTTTGCTGTGGTCCCCTGCAGCTCAATCAGTTCAAAAAATATTGTGTCTGGATTTTCACTGGAAATAGCTGACCGCAGGCACACGACAAGCACAGACATTCCACTTATTGTAGTGGATTCATCAATGAGCACACACAATTTTCTTTCATTCATCACTATGTCATTGACTACCTTCTTTTTCATTTCAGCTGCAATGTGATCCAGTATATTTGCACATGAGTTATTAGAGTGCAAAACTCTGCCCATCTTGACACCATTTAAGACTTGCAACTGGACATCTATTGGCATGTCTGTAAAGGGACGCCCATGCTTGCCAATCTTATAAGCTGTTCTAAACACATTGCAAGTTGAAGCGTAGTCAGCCTTTCTCATATCTTCAATGTGTTTTTGCATTGTATTTTGTGTTGCCTTCTCTTTTATTTCAACTGCTTTCTTGTGATAAATTGAGTCTCTGTGCTCTTTTATTTTCTTTCGTAGTGAGTTTTGTTGTGCAGCCTTGTCCCTTCCAAAAGACGAGATTAAGCACCCACTCCACTCCTGCGACACTCTCTGCCCTTGCTGCATGTCCACGCGAGCACAAACTTGACTACACACACTACAACCCAACTTTTGATTTCTGCTGATCAGCCACTTGTAATTTGTGGAGAAATACCGGACTTGTGCTTGGGACCAACATTCTGGCCACTCATGCTCGCTAACGCGGCTGTTGTCATCGGTAGAAATGGTGTCATTCTCGTCCTCGTCGTCGCCAAAAGTGCCGTCGTCCGCGGCTGCGGCACTAGTGCAGCTTTCATTAGCTTGCGTCTGACCTGCAGCGATATCATTCTGGCTTGGTGGGGTGTCAGCCAGCAAGTCCTCTGATTCTGACCTTGTTCTTTTACTACTCAGAGTCTGAAGCCAGGAGAGCATATTAAGTGTTCATTGTTTTTGTATTTTAACCGAGCAGCTGTTTGCGCGTTTTACACACCCTCTCCGGACCACGTTGAGTTGTTGACATGACAACAGCAAAAGCGACGCATGCGCTTTTCACTTGTAAAACACATTGGTGTATGGGTAATGTAGTCTCTGCTCTCGGTGGGACGAATTAGGAAGCGTGCTTGTGAAGGGCGCTCTGAAAAGCGGCAGCGCAGCCAAACGATTATAACAGATGTGCAAATGAGAGTACCGGTACGCTAAAAGCACGTTCTGGGCGCATGGAGAGGTGGCGGTACTCTCAAGAGCTATATTTAGAAGTGGCGGTACTGAGTACCGGCGCGTACCGGCCCACTTAAAGCACTGCTCCTAAAACTTCCCGTTTTTTTTTTTTTGTTTGTTTGTTTGTTTTTGCTCATAAGCAGAAAGTGCTTGCTAGCGCTGTCCTTAGACAGTAAACGTGACAAAACTATTGAGGAAAAAACGCCGCGTATACATTGTTTATCATGACTCTGGTTTTACGTGGCCTATCAACACAATTTAAAAACTGGTATATATCACCTTGTTGCTTTGTCTTTAAGTGGTCAAGTGATTGGCTTACCACGACTACTTTATTCTTCCTCAGTCAAACAGCAGCACTCATGCGATTGTGTTGCCCCCTTAGCTCCAGGTGTTGTGCTAGACCTGGGGTAGGTGTTGCGCTCTATAAGTAGTTATAAAACTTACATTTTCTGAATCATTGGAAAAATCTCTAAAGACTATTCTTATTTAATTGTGTTTTATTTTTGGACACACTTCTAGTTAATTTTTGTAGTTCACTAGCTCCAGGAGGTTAGAGTTCAGACGAGTGATGTCATCAGTAAGCGCAGAAGAAAAATGGAGAAAAAACAGTGTCTGAGATGTGAGAGCGATGTTTAGCTGATGATATGCTATGCTGCCTGTAAACTCCAAACCTGAACTGAGGTTGCAAAGAGAAGAATGGAGTCATGTCTCTCTGAGGGTGCAACATAGGCAACCTTTCTGATGGCGAGTGCCATTTAAAATTTCCTCAGAAGTCAGAGTGCCATATGATTGCATTAGCAATAAATTTAATAACGCTCTATATGAACAGTTACACAATATATAGAACCACTTTATAGAATTATATTTGTTTGCAGATGTTGGCAGCTATCAGTGAATAGTTATCAGCTATTTTGAAACAAAAAAAGACACCTTTTATCCATAACAGCAAATGAACTGTACAACAGAAAATACAAATGCTATTTATGGTCTCCTCACAACAATGATATGAAAAATAAACTAAGCCAATATGGCATGTTTGTTAATACAGAGATACACATGTTAATGTGATCTCTGGTCTCCCACTCAGTGACACAGATCTCCGAGTGTCCAGCATTCAGACGGCAACCTGAGGACACTCGGGTGTTCGCTCGCTCTGTGGTAGAGTATCACTTCCTGTTCCTGCTCAAACACAGTGGTGTTTCTGAGTAGCTTATCTGCTTAGCAATTTAATTAAAAACTTTTAAATAGATTCTTTTTTCATAGTATAATCTTCACGTGCTTCATCCGATTCACACTTTCTGTGTACTCACTACCTAATTTATAAGATAAGATAAGATAAGATAACCTTTATTAGTCCCACACGTGGGAAATTTGTTTTGTCACAGCAGGAAGTGGACAGTGCAAAAGTTATGAAGGACAATTAGAATAAAATAAAATAAGAATAAATACAGTACACAACTGTACAGAATAGAATAAAAATAGAATACTATATACAGTAGAATAAAATAGAATAAAATATACAATAGGATAAAAATAGAATACAAATGCTATATACAACAGAGTGAAAAATACAACGGTGCCAGAAAGATTATTGCACATTTGTGTTATTGCACATTTGTGGATGTGTGTGTATGATCAGTTAAAGTCTTTGTTGTGGAGTCTGACAGCAGTGGGGAGGAAAGACCTGCGAAATCTCTCCGTCCCACACCGTGGGTGCCGCAGTCTCCCACTGAAGGAGCTGCTCAGTGCTGTCACAGTCTCATGCATGGGGTGGGAGATGTTGTCCAGCAGGGATGACAGCTTAGCCACCATTCTCCTGTCACTCACAACCTCCACTGGGTCCAGAGGGCATCCTAGAACAGAGCTGGCCCTTCGGATCAGCCTGTTCAGTCTCTTCCTGTCCCCAGCAGAGATGCTGCCACCCCAGCAGACCACACCATAAAAGATGGCTGAGGCCACCACAGAGTCATAGAAGGTCTTCAGGAGTGGGCCCTCCACTCCAAACGACCTGAGTCTCCGCAGCAGGTACAGCCTGCTCTGCCCTTTCCTGTAGAGGGCGTCTGAGTTATGAGTCCAGTCCAGTTTGTTGTTCAGATGAACACCAAGGTACCTGTAGCTGTCCACAGTCTCAATGTCCATACCTTGGATGTTCAGTGGTTGCAGTGGAGGATGTTTGTGCCTGCGGAAGTCTACCACCAGCTCCTTGGTTTTACTGGCATTGATCTGGAGGTAGTTCAGCTGGCACCAGTCCACAAAGTCCTGAGTCAGTCCTCTGTACTCCTTGTCGTCCCCATCAGTGATGAGGCCGACTATAGCAGAGTCATCAGAGAACTTCTGCAGGAAGCACTGGGTGGAGTTGTGGGAGAAGTCTGCAGTGTAGATGGTGAAGAGGAACGGAGCCAGAACCGTTCCGTGTGGGGCCCCCGTACTGCAGACGACCCTGTCCGACACACAGCCCTGAGTCCTCACATACTGTGGTCGGTCGGTGAGGTAGTCCAAAATCCAGGTAGTGAGGTGATGGTCCACTCCAGAGTTCTCCAGCTTGTCCTTCAGAACCGAGGGAAGAATAGTGTTGAAGGCACTGGAGAAATCAAAGAACATGATTCTCACAGTGCTCCCAGCGGTCTCCAGGTGAGCGAGGGAGCGATGTAGGAGGTGAATGACGGCATCATCCGCTCCAATGCCAGGCTGGTAGGCAAACTGAAGTGGGTCCAGTGATGAGCTCACAAGGCGCCGAAGCTGAGCCAGGACCAGCCGCTCCAGGGTCTTCATCAGGTGGGATGTCAGAGCCACCGGCCTGTAGCTGTTGAGGTCCTTGGGGCGTGAAGTCTTTGGCACTGGTACAACACAGGAGGTTTTCCAGAGCTGTGGGACTCTTCCCAGCCTCAGGCTCAGGTTGAAGAGGTGCTCCATCACACCACACAGTTGGTCCGCGCAGGACCTGACGACCCTCGAGCTGATGCCATCTGGGCCTGCTGCCTTCTTGCCATTAATCCTCCTCAGTTCCCTCCTAACCTGGGTGGTTGAGAGAGTCAGGTTGGAGCCTTGTGTTGATTGTGTATTGGATGCTGTTGTTGGGGGTGGGGAGGAGTGAGCAGGGTGAATAGAGGAGGTGTGAAGTGTCTGAGGTGTCAGAGGTGGAACAGCAGCAGTGGGGGTGGTTGAGTCTGCAGCCGATGTTGGAGACTGCCTCATGGCTGAATCAAATCTGTTGAAGAAATGATTCAGTTCATTTGCCCACCTCACATCCCTCCCAGGCAGAGAGTTCTGATGTTTGTGGCCCGAGATGGTTCTGAGGCCTCTCCAGACTTCACCAACGTTATTTTGCTGAAGCTGGTTCTCCATCTTCTGCCTGTAGCTATCCTTCCCATTCCTTATCAGTCCCCTCAACTCTCTCTGCACCCTTTTCAACTCCTCTTTGTCTTTGGATTTGCCAAAGTATTCACTCACTGTCTCTGTACTGCTTCGCTAGCTTAGTTTAGCTCGTAGCCAACTTGTTAGCACCATGGCTACTTCACCTGTCCCTCCTGCACTTTCATGCTCATTGTGTCAGATGTTTAGCTACTCCTCGGCCTCCTTTAGCAGTAATGATACCTGTAACAAATGTAGCATATTTGCAGCTCTGGAGGCCAGGATTACTGAATTGGAGACTCAGCTTCGCACCCTTCATTCACCCGTAGCTAGCCAGGCCCCTGTAGCTGGTGCAGCCGAAGATGGCGTAGGCCCCGCTAGCTGTTCCCTGGCAGACCCCAAGCAGCTGGGGAAAGAGGGCGGCTGGGTGACGGTGAGGAGGAAGCATAGTCCTAAACAGAAGCCCCAGGTACACCACCAACCTGTTCATGTGTCTAACCATTTTTCCCCCTCTCGGTGACACACCCGCCGGGGGTCAAACTCTGGTAATTGGTGATTCTGTTCTCAGACATGTGAAACTAGAGACACAGGCAACCATAGTCAATTCCCAGATAGCAAGGAAACATTGAAACAATGTTGAGTCAATATCAGGCGACGTCATTGAACCAACGTTGAGATCTGACGTTGACCCAACGTCACTCTTGCACCCATTTTTAACGTTGAAACAACGTCAGGTTTTGATGTTGAATCAATGTTGAAACCTGACATTGATTCGACGTTATATTTTCTAACACTGTTGACATTGAAACAATGTCAGATTCTGATATTGAAACACTGTTGAGCTATGGTGTTGATTTTCCACCTCTTTCGCACAGTTGCTTTTTATTGAAAAAAAACAAAAAACCAAAAAAGGTCAATAGACATGTATCATTTGCAAAATACTTTATTAAAAGACAAAGTTTCCTATTTACATTTCTATGTTTCACGTCACTTTTTATTATTTACTCCGGGATGGGGATGGATGATGTGCTTCCTGCGCGCCACCCGTACGATCTGGAGCATATCTGAGCCATTTCTGGACTGCTTGAGCAAAGACCAACTCAGACATAGAGTTCGCCCCTACCTGCTGCGCCAGGCCATCTAGGACAAAAAATAGACACACACACAAAAAAAGGGAATTAGAGCACATGAATAAGCTCTTGTTAATTGTCTTCAGCAGGGAGAAAGTATGTAAACTCCTAGGCTGATAAACATGAAAGTCACCAGGCAGAAATCAGCAAACTGCCGCATTTGATTCCCAAAGAGCTATAAGCTGAAAATGTGATATGTCTTAGCATGGTGTGCCGTGTATCCTTTAAAAAAAAGAAAACATGGGGTCGTCGGGCTGTACAAAGTGTACAACCCGAGGACAAAACAAGCCGAAGACCAAAGACTCCATCTCCAGATTAACCGGACATGAAAGTCTTGTTATTAAGAAAGACAAAGTAATATAGCAAAAAACAGACATAGGAAATGTGAAACGCACCCAGCACATCAATTGATCCCTTTATTGTTCACTTTAGGCTCATAAAACTACAATAAATGTTAAAACTTACCAAATATGCATCTGCACGGCGCTGTCTCTTTAAATGCCCTTTTTTGCTTTGTCTGGTCCTTGTTTTTTTTCCCCTGTCCAGTTGAGTACAGAGGCCAGCTCCTTTGTAATGGCATAAACCATTACACGGCGGACTCGCACCTCCAGTGTGGTCCAGCAGCACCAATCAACGCAAAGCGTCTCACCTATAGACACATTTTATGAGATGGAATTAGCGTGTCTCATGTCTTAAATGTGTATGCAAGTGCTTGTGTGTTTACTTCATGTAATTGATGATAGAAACATGTCATTTAGTTTTCCCTAAAGCCTGATTTTCAAGTCATACAAAGAATAAACCAAAGTATTGGCAGTGCAATGTATTTCTATTCCCTTTGGTTGGATATTCATTTGTTAGTTCTTGTAACTGCTAAAAGTGTTTACTAGTTTTTGCCTGTCACATATATTTGTTATACCATGTAAACTGTGAAATTCCAAGATTTTCAAACTTGCCTTGTAATAGTGGCCTCACAGAGTCTCTGGAATCTACAGAAAAAAAAAATCACAACAAGATGACATTCAGGAGTATAAACTGGTGTTTTGAAGATAAGAGTACAATGACATTGTGATGCAGCTTTAAAGCTTTTTTAAAAGCATACCATCTATAGGGAAGACATCAGACTCTGCATGCTGGCGAGATCGCAAAGCTGTGTCGGTTTGTGCCGGAGTGGCGAAAGGTGCCGGAAGCTGGGTGGGGCATTATGATGGTTGCTATCAGTGGGCTGGGGGGCAGACTGCGGAGTGATGAGGGCTGTTTAGAAAAAGATAATTTTTTAAGTATTTAAGAATACAGACAACTTGTCAAAAAAGTTTCCTCGTGTCAGACACATATATGTACACAGACACTAGACAGTATTTTATTACCTGGTATTTTCACTCGAGGGGCCTGGGGAAACCGTTTTTTTGTAGGCTGCTCATCCTCTGAGTCCGTATATGTGTACAGGGGATTTGGTCTAAAGAAAAGAAATTAAAAACGGTCTTAAGTAATTGTAAATATGCTTTTGGCATATTGTTTCCTAAAGTTAGTTTGATTTCTAACAACACACACAGGAAACAGAGACGTGCAAGAAGGTACAGCATACAATGAATTTTTGAAGTGCACAAGTGTACACGGCTTTGCATTTTTAAAAAGTTTACAAACTTCCACTTTTTGGACTATATTATGTGGTGATATTGCAGTATGCAAGCACCACAGATATGTATAAAAGACAAGATCATAAATTCTTAACAATCAAAGATATGTTTGTGAATATAAAGGTTTTACTTGTGCTTTCTTTTAAGACTGGTCTGGGTTTCTTCTTCGGACTGAAGGTCAGACGTATCACAGCGTTCACGTGGATATCTCTGAAGACTGCGTTCTGCTTCGTGAAATGTGCCTGGAAATACAAACACAATGTACGGCCAGACATACATTACGTGTGGACAAAAGGTGCAAACGCATAGAAAAATCAGCGGTTTCAAAAATACCCTGGTACGTGTGGATGTAGCCTTATTCATTATTCAAGGCACAAACGGAAAGTCATGTACGCATGCAACGTAAAGTTAGGTGAGCGTGCAACGTACAGTCACGCATGCTGCGTGAGCATTCAAACTGAGTCTAAAGTTTTCGTGTGGGCATTGAAGCGAGTGCTCTCCAATCATCAAAAGTAACAAAGTCATTGAACACGTTTGTACAGTTAACTTTACGTTTATCAATCATATATCACAGATTTAGAATTTTTTGTAGTACTAAGCAACTACAGAGCGAAAGTCTGGGTCAAGCGCCGAGGCGACGGCAAGAACAAAGGAAACCTCGAAGCGTTAAAGCTAGCTTTGTAAGGGAATATAACGAAGAAATTATGAAACGAAAATGTTTTCTTTGTTGATATACTTTGTTCGCAGTGCAATTTATTTGTTGCCGGATTGTAAGAAGTAGACACAATTTAAATAACAGTAAAAAAAAACTCGTTAATGTACAACATTAACAAGTTTTTTTTTACTGTTATTCAAATGCAAACATGGAAATACCGAGTAGGAAAAAAAAATCATTCATTCTTACCTTATACTAATCATGGTGCAGGCCAGTGCAGTGCATGAACTGATGCCTTCTCCGGTCAATTCCGCTGAGAGTAAATTAAATGTCCCGCTCTACTGTAGAAGACAATGAATACCGGGGGAGGGGGGGGGATGTACCAATGTGAGAGGGGTGCTGCGGAATAGTCCAAGTGATCGCTGCTTTAATTTCCTGGTCAACTATACATAAATTGCGCGTAGACACGATTTTTTAAAGCTGGTGAACTAGACCAAGTCATTGATAACAGATGAACAATAAATCTACTTTCTCTGGTACTTTATACCCGATCAGTTGCAATGCAATTTAATGCTCAACTACAAATCGATGGTTTTTGATGGTGACCGGAGCCGAATGATCGTCAACTATAAATAGACGTTTTCTCGATGTTGTTGTTGTCACCTGGTCGACTATAAATAGATCAAATATCAATGACAAAAAAACAACGGTGAATCAACATCGTTACAACGTCTCTATAGTAAGACCGTCGGTTTACCACAGTATTTCAACGTTGTTACAACATTGGCATTTCAACCCCGACCATATACGACGGTTCGGATGAAAAATCAACATAGATTCAATGTCGTCTTGCTATCTGGGTTGTCTTCCAGGGGCCAGAGCAGGTGACATTGAAGGAAATTTAAAACTGCTGGCTAAGGGTAAACGTAAATTCAGTAAAATCATAATTCACGTCGACAGTAATGACACCCGGTTACGCCAATCGGAGGTCACTAAAATCAATATTGAATCGGTGTGTAACTTTGCCAAGACAATGTCGGACTCTGTAGTTTTCTCTGGTCCCCTCCCCAATCAGACCAGGAGTGACATGTTTAGCCGCATGTTCTCCTTAAATTGCTGGCTGTCTGAGTGGTGTCCCAGAAACAATGTGGGCTTCATAGATAATTGGCAAACCTTCTGGAGGAAACCTGGTCTTGTTAGGAGAGACGGCATCCATCCCACTTTGGATGGAGCAGCTCTCATTTCTAGAAATATGGACAAATTTATTAAACTCCCCAAAATATGACTATCCAGAGTTGGGACCAGGAAGCAGAGTTGCAGTCTTACACGCCTCTCTGCAGCTTCTCTCCTCCTGCTACACCTCCAAAAACCCATCTCCATAGAGACTGTCAGCTCCCAAACACACAAAAAACAAACTAAAAACCAGCAATAAACAACTTAAACATAAAAAATCACAAAGAAAGAACAATACAGTATCCACATCTGAACCAAAGAGTAAAACAGTGAAATGTGGATTATTAAATACTAGGTCTCTCTCCTCCAAGTCTCTGTTAGTACATGACTTAAAAATTGATCAACAAATCGATTTACTCTGCCTTACAGAAACCTGGTTGCAGCCGGATGATTATGTTAGTTTAAATGAATCAACACCCCCGAGTCATTCTAACTACCAGAAACCTCGAAGCACAGGCCAAGGGGGCGGTGTGGCAGCAATTTTTCACACCAGCCTATTAATCAACGAAAGACCAAGACAGACTTTTAATTCATTTGAAAGCCTGATGCTTAGCCTTGTCCACCCCAGCTGTAAAACTCAGGAACCAGTCTTACTTGTTATCATATATCGTCCACCTGGGCCTTACACAGAGTTTCTGTCTGATTTCTCAGACTTTTTATCTGATTTAGTGCTCAGCTCAGATAAAATAATTATTGTGGGTGATTTTAACATCCATGTAGAAGCTAAGAATGACAGCCTCAACATGGCATTTAATCTGTTATTAGACTCAATTGACTTCTCTCAAAATGTAGAAGAACCCACCCACCACTTTAATCACACTCTAGATCTTGTTTTAACATATGGCATAGAAACTGAACATTTAACAGTGTTTCCTGAAAACCCTCTCCTGTCTGATCATTTCCTGATAACATTTACATTTACAATAATTGATTACACAGCAGTGGAGAGTAGACTTTATCACAGTAGATGTCTTTCTGAAAGCGCTGTAACTAAGTTTAAGAATATAATCCACCCACTGTTAGCATCTTCAATGCCCTGTACCAACACAGAGAGGAGCAGCTATCTGAACGCTACCCCAACAGAGGTCGATTATCTTGTTAATAATTTTACCTCCTCACTACGTATGACTCTGGATACTGTAGCTCCTGTGAAAACTAAGGTCTCAAATCAGAAGTACCTGACTCCGTGGTATAATTCTCAAACACGTAGCCTAAAGCAGATAACTCGTAAACTGGAGAGGAAATGGCATGTCACAAATTTAGAGGATCATCATTTAGCCTGGAGAAATAGTTTGCTGCTTTATAAGAAAGCCCTCCGCAAAGCCAGAACATCTTACTATTCGTCACTGATTGAAGAAAATAAGAACAACCCCAGGTTTCTCTTCAGCACTGTAGCCAGGCTGACAAAAAGTCAGAGCTCTTTTGAGCCAACCATCCCTTTAACGTCATGAACTTCTTCACAAATAAAATTCTTATCATTAGAGAAAAAATTACCAATAATCATCCCACAGATGTAATATCGTCTACAGCTACTTTTAGTACCATTGATGTTAAGTTAGACTCTTTTTCTCCAGTTGATCTTTCTGAGTTAACTTTAATAATTACTTCCTCCAAACCATCACCGTGTTTTTAGACCCCATTCCTACAAAACTGCTCAAAGAAGTCATTAATTAATTCTTCGATCTTAAATATGATCAACCTATCTCTAATAATCGGCTATGTACCACAGGCCTTCAAGGTGGCTGTAGTTAAACCTTTACTCAAAAAGCCATCTCTTGACCCAGCAGTCTTAGCTAATTATAGGTCAATCTCCAACCTTCCTTTCATATCAAAAATCCTTGAAAGAGTAGTTGTCAAACAGCTAACAGATCATCTGCAGAGGAATGGCTTATTTGAAGAGTTTCAGTCAGGTTTCAGAGCTCATCACAGCACAGAAACAGCTTTAGTGAAGGTTACAAATGATCTTCTTATGGCCTCTGGACTCATCTCTGTGCTTATCCTGCTAGACCTTAGTCCAGCGTTCAATACTGTTGACCATAATATCCTATTAGAGCGATTAGAACATGCTGTAGGTATTTCAGGTACTGCACTGCAGTGGTTTGTATCATATCTATCTAATAGACTCCAATTTGTACATGTAAATGGAGAGTCCTCTTCACACACTAAGGTCAACTATGGTGTTCCACAGGGTTCGGTGCTAGGACCAATTCTATTTACATTATACATGCTTCCCCTAGGCAGCATCATTAGAAGACATAGCATAAATTTTCACTGCTATGCAGATGACACGCAGCTCTATCTATCCATGAAGCCAGGTAACACACACCAATTAGTTAAACTGCAGGAATGTCTTAAAGACATAAAGACCTGGATGGCCGCTAACTTTCTGCTTCTTAATTCAGATAAAACTGAGGTTATTGTACTCGGCCCTGAAAATCTTAGAAATATGGTATCTAAGCAGATTCTTACTCTGGATGGCATTACCTTGGCCTCCAGTAATGCTGTGAGGAACCTTGGAGTCATTTTTGACCAGGACATGTCCTTCAACGCACATATTAAACAAATATGTAAGACTGCCTTCTTCCATTTGCGCAACATCTCTAAAGTTAGAAATATCCTGTCTCTTAGTGACGCTGAAAAACTAGTTCATGCATTTATTACTTCCAGGCTGGACTACTGTAATTCATTATTATCAGGATGTCCTAAAAACTCGCTAAAAAGCCTTCAGCTACTCCAAAATGCTGCAGCAAGAGTACTGACAGGGACTAGAAAGAGAGAGCATATTTCTCCTGTTTTGGCTTCCCTTCATTGGCTTCCTGTTAAATTCAGAATTGAATTCAAAATCCTGCTCCTCACATACAAGGTCTTAAATAATCAGGCCCCATCTTATCTTAATGACCTTGTAGTACCATATCACCCTATTAGAGCACTTCGCTCTCGCACTGCAGGCCTACTTGTTGTTCCTAGAGTATTTAAAAGTAGAATGGGAGGGAGAGCCTTCAGTTTTCAGGCCCCTCTTCTGTGGAACCAGCTTCTAGTTTGGATTCGGGAGACAGACACTATCTCTACTTTTAAGATTAGGCTTAAAACTTTCCTTTTTGCTAAAGCATATAGTTAGGGCTGGACCAGGTGACCCTGAATCCTCCCTTAGTTATGCTGCAATAGAAGTAGGCTGCCGGGGATTCCCATGATGCATTGAGTTTTTCTTTTCCAGTCACCTTTCTCACTCAGTATGTGTTAATAGACCTCTCTGCATTGAATCATATCTGTTATTAACCTCTGTCTCTCTTCCACAGCATGTCTTTCATCCTGTTTTCCTTGTCTCACCCCAACCAGTCGCAGCAGATGGCCGCCCCTCCCTGAGCCTGGTTCTGCCGGAGGTTTCTTCCTGTTAAAAGGGAGTTTTTCCTTCCCACTGTCGCCAAAGTGCTTGCTCATAGGGGGTCATATGATTGTTGGGTTTTTCTCTGTACCTGTGAAGCGCCTTGAGGCAACTTTTGTTGTGATTTGGCGCTATATAAATAAAATTGAATTGAATTGAATTGAATTGAATTGAATCATGTGAGAGAAAATCTGCTTACACAGATATGTAGAGCCAAATACTGTCAATAAGGCCTCTGCAATGTTCTGAAGACAGTTAAACTTGTCAGGTAGTGATGTCCAGCAGGTGAAAATGCAAGCTCCATGAACACGCACAGCTGTGGATTCCAGCTGCTTCGTGGTTGCATTAACTGGCATTAATTCAACCAGTTAATGCGAGACAAATCTAGCTGCTCATTAAAGATTTCTGGTTTGATCAGAAAATAAAACATTGGTCCATACACCTGAAAGTCCCAAAAATGCATTGTGTCTCGAGTCTACGGATGTATCCGTGTATTTCCGTGGTGCTGATGCTGTGATGAGCGGACAGCTCCTGAAGCTTTTGAAGTGTCGGAATGTGGAAAGCTAACAACGTCCCTTTATCAGAGGGACTGACGACCAAGGAGAAGTGAACCTTCCAACACTGGATTGCATGTTGTAAGTGATCTCTTTAAGAAGAGATCAAAGGGGGAACTGTAAGATTCTTATTTTATCATATGTTATCCTATCCCTATAATTGAACTGTGTGAATCATTATACTGCTGTAAGCCACATCATACTTATTCTAGAGAGTATGATCAGTATGCAGTTTTTAGTTTGCATTATACTTCTGAATTAAAAAGAATGTGAAAATCATTAGATTTATTAGATAGGTCTATAATATCCTATACTGTTGATTTACTGTGAATGATTTACACTGTTTCATTGCATTTCATACTGTTGAGTCAAGAAGAGAATATTGTGTGCAGAAGGCCTTGTTTTCTGATCGTGGAGGAGACAGACCACATTCCACAGAAGTTCTACCCCCACCTTTCTCTATGTCAGAAAGACAGGGAGACAAGGTCATAACACAGGCTCTCTGAGAGTTAGAGGGTATGTAAGTTTAGGCTTTTTCCGACTAGGTGGGGGTCAACAGAGGCTATAAAAGCTTTAGGTAACGCTCCACCATTTTGAGATTTGCTGTGACCCTCTTCATACATGTCTCCCCATCCGGATGGTTTATGCTCATAAAGTGTTGAATTGTATGAAATAAAAGATTGTTGATTGAGCATTTATACACCGAGTATTGTCCTTCCTTCAGCCCAAAGATCGAAGGAATTGGGAGGATTTAACAATTTGGTGCCTGGTGATCCGGATCTTTGGTGTGCTGAGGAGGGGCGGATTTGGCCTGTGGTGAGATCGTGAGGCGAGGCGAGCAGAGGACCGGTCCAAATATAAAAAGGTAAGCACAGCCTCTTGTATTATAACATACCAAATGTGCATATTGGGCTTTCCAAATCAATCTGTTCGCTGAGTTACACGTATTTTCACATTAAATTGTCGGTGTCTGGTTTTCGGCGCGAGATACTAACATCATAAGTTGAGGCTGAATTCCAGTGTGTCATAGGAACTGCCTCTAGCAAGAAACTAATAACATACTACGTTGAGTCTAGTTGCAGCCCACGTTACCTTCCACATTTAACTTTGTCTAAGACTGGCTTCTGTGGCAATAAGATAGTAGAAAATTTTTCGAAGATGCGGCCATAAGTTCAGCACATGAAATAGAGGTGAAATAGAGGCTGGCTTGTGGTGCGGTTACGCTTCGAATTAGTTCTAAATTGAGCTCAGAAGGTTCTGTGTGTGTTTCTGCTCGTGGGATGCGCTTATGCGTGTTCGCATTGTATGAAATGACCATGGTGACAGTGACGGTTAATGTGTGAATTGGAGGACATTAGTGCGAAGACACATTTTATAATCAAAGGTTGACGCCTAGTGGAACTGTGGAAATTAATTTTGTTCATGGTGTGGCAACCCCCCTGTTTGTGGACGCACAGGCCGGTCCAGCGGCGTCTGGTTAGCCGAGGTGGCGACTTGGGAACTGAGGACTCCCGCATAGCTACAGAATAACACTGATACCGCTGTGTAATCACGGGTTTACATTTATTCTGGACTAGAACAAGACACATTTCGGGATCAAAGGTTGAGTTCTAGATTAGTCAAAAAGGTTGATTTACTCGCTTCAGTGGTTGAAATTGTGATTGCTTTGTGCCTGTCCCCTGACGAGTGTGTGAAATTAAAATAAGAGATAAAGGAGGGCAATTTGGAGCCACATAGAGATAGACGAGCGTAATTGGGTGTAATACTCTGTGGTGTGAAAAACGTGAGAGGTAAGTATTTGGGTGGAACATGTCGGATTCTAATGCTGACTTGGAGAAAAGGGAAATGCAAGGAGAGTGGAAAACGTTTGAGAAACAGAGAGAGGAGTTGGTGAGAGTGCTGAAGGTCACGCGACCTGGGAAGGCGCCAGAGAAAAATGTGGAGGCTGTAGCTATGGCGAAGGAGATTGAAGAGCTGTGTGACCGAGAAGGAGTGAAAGGTGAGTTACGAGGTTCACTAGCCAAGGTGCTCCTGGGAGCAGTGCAGAAGCACCAGGAGAAAGAGCATGAAATTCACAAACAGATGGAAAAGGCCTCAACGTGGGAGAAATGGAGGCTGAAAAAACAGTTAAAGGTGGTGGAGGAGGAGAGAGCCCGTGTGACGAGGTGGGCAGTGACATGCCAAGGGGTGGAGCACTGGATGAGGGAGCCAAAGGAGGGGTCGAACAGACGGACCTTGCCAGCCTCCACTGTGACATCATCCCCCGCCTCATCCCCCGCTGCTCCCCCACCTCCCTACCAGGCCCCCGCCCTCTATCCTGTGTTAAGAGTTGAGCAGGGCAGCATATCAGGGGTGGACGGCCAAGTCATGGAGGTTACAGGTGGGTATGTGGATTGTGAAATATCTAAAGAGCCCAGACGGCCAACTCCAACACAGAGAAGTGGGAAAATAAAGCAAAATTCCACTTTTGTGGGCGAGGAAGGAGCCTGCGGGGGAGCAGAGGGCCCGATGCCGGACATAAAACAGTCACCTCAGGAGGAGGAGAGTGAGGAGGATAGGGCTGTGCGGCTGGTTGAGAAAGTTATATCAACTTTAGAGCAAAGATATCAAATTTCTGATGAGGAGTTGGGGAGGGGAGTAGTTGTTGCACCACAGGGGGTGGGGTCCCTGATGGGGACGTCTATTCAGGTGAGTGGGTTTATTAAGCAGAAATCTGAAGCAGGGCTGGAGCTAGGGGGGGGGGGGCTTTTCACGCCAGGGCAGCAAGAGAAAAGGCAGAAAAAGGCAGAGTAGTCAGGCCAAAACCAGGAAACACACCACATCCCATGGTGCGCAGGAGCCAGGAGGATAAGGACACCCTTGAGTTTGCTGGTGAGTTCCCTCTGGTGGTGACATCTGAAGGTCAAATGAAGTATAAGCCATATGGGGTGGGAGATGTTAATGCTTTGACAGATTTGCTGCCTCCTATTACTGATGGAGGTGCAGGGTGGCTGAAAGAGTTTGACAGAGCAACTACAGGGGTTCAATTGGCTCTGGGAGACTTCAGGGCCGTGGTCGCCCGATGTGTTAAGGGGACAGCTCTAGATGACACAGAGAAGCTAGCAGGCACCGCAATGGTGGTTGACAGTACCCCATTTTGTCGTGTTGTGAATGCAATATCTGGTGCATTACGTGAGAAGTATCCCACTCCTAATGCTTCTAAGATTTTGAAGCTGTTGTGGAAGCCTGATCAAGATCCAAGAGAGTACATAGAGCAGGCTAAAGCTTCGTGGGCCCTTAGAACTGGCCAGCATCCTGGTAAAGAGGGGATGCAACAGTTGTGGTTCAGAGAAGCTGTGTTAAAAGGTGTGCCCGAACAGGTAAGAGCGGCCATGTTATATAACGCAGATATGGAGGGAGCAGAGTCCCACGTGTGGGAGAAACATCTGGTGCACCGCCTGCAGAAGGCCTATGATGAGGCCATGAGTAAAGATGAAGACACAGATAAGATGAGAGAGCAATTGTTGAAATTGCAGCTGGGTGAAGCGAGAGTGAAGGCAAATGAGAAAAAGAAGGATGATAAGATGATGAAAGCGATGGTGGCCCAAGGTTACCAGCAAATGAGGTCAGATTTAGACACTAATGTTTTTCCAGCTGACACATGGGGAACTGCTCGGGGACCAAATTTGGGTGGCCGTGGGGTTGATAGAGGGAAAATGGGTTCACGTGGTGGTCAACGAGGAGGAGGCGGCGGCATGGGCAGACAAAGGGGTGCGCCACGAGGAGGTCGATATGTGCCTGGCAACGGCTTTAACTGCTATAACTGTGGTCAGCCTGGACATTGGGCCCGAGAGTGCCCTGAACCACCTCAAGAATACTACCAGCCACAACCTGCCACAAGGGGGAGCAGACAATATTCAGTCCCACACCCACAGCTGGGCAATATTCAGCAGGAGACTGGCAACAACAACAATACTGACACACCCCACAGAGAGGCCTGGGCAAAGGGGAAGGGGCAGACCCCTCGTGCCACTGAGGGTTCAAGGACATGACCTGCCCTTTCTAGTGGATACAGGAGCAACGTACTCAACCATTCGGACTGCTCCTGAAAATATCCCACTGTCAGACACCAGCATCAGTGTAATTGGCTTCTCTGGGGTACCAATGACATTGCCAGTAACCGCCCCATTAAGAACTGAATTAGGACGGCAGTCCTTGACACACTCCTATATTGTCTCTTCACAAGTTCCAGTGGACCTGATGGGCCAGGACCTGCTCATTAAACTGGGAGCTATAATCATGTGTGGAGCAGATGGATTAACAGTGACTTTGAAAGACGGGACTGAGCTGACATGTTTGCAGTCAGGCATGAAAGGACAGTGGCTGTTATCAGAGGACTGTGAACGCACGGCACAGATCTACTGGGCGAGGCTGACCACATCGGACGGAATTTTGGCACAGTACCAACTCTGGCGCCCCTGGATAATGTCCATGTCTGTTTACTCAGCCCCGTGTGACCCCTACCACGTGACCCTGTTTTATGACCGCGAGTTTACCGACTGGTATGAAGATCTATTCCATGAGTGCTTAGATGAAAAAACTTGGGAGCTTAACTCTCAGGATATTTATGTTGGCACGGCAGGCGTCGCAGCGTTCGTGGCGCTTCCTGAAGATCGGATGAGCTGGTATAGAATGGGAGATGAAGCAGTGCCACATGTGTCATTGGCAATACATGCGGGTCATCAAGCAAAAGATTTAGGCCCGATGGTGAGAACAGCCAAAAGGGCCACAGATTGGCAACAAACACAGCTCACTGATGTTTCCTATTCACCCAGTTGCAAAACTTATCATATTTCTTTGATGGCCACTGATCAGGGTATTTTGGAACACAAACATCTAAAACGAACACACGGAAGGTAGAAATCAGATCATGAGGAAGCCGTTAAAGGCTTAGCTGAACTTCCTGAGACTTTGTGGTCTAAAGGCCCCACTGATGTGGGCTTAACAAATTGTTCTCCTGTCACATTTCAATTAAAGGACAACACACCAATTTGGCGCACACAATACAAACACACCCAAGAGGCAGAGACTGGAATTGCAGAAACAATCTCAGGGCTTTTGCAGGTGGGTGTGCTGGAGCCGTCTTCCTCTGCGTGGAACACTCCTATCCTCCCAGTGGAGAAACATGGAACGGGCAAGTATCGCATGGCGCATGATCTCAGGGCAATCAGTGCTGTCCTTAAGACGCCTACAGTACCTGTACCAAATCCATACACAGCTTTGACTAACTTATCTCCAGACCAACGGTGGTTCACCTGCATTGAACTGGCGAATGCTTTCTTTTGTCTCCCACTACATCCATCCTTGAGAGACATTTTTTCGTTCACGTATAGGGGCCAGCAGCTGCGTTACACTTGTTTGCCGCAGGGTTTCGGCCTTTCACCTGGGATCTTTAATCAGGTACTGAAAAATGCCCTCTCCCCATGTGTTCTGCCTGAAGGATGCACACTGATCCAATATGTGGACGATTTGCTGATCGCCGCTCCCACAGCTGATGCCTGTTTCCAGGCATCTATGACTGTGCTCCGACAGCTAGCGAGAACTGGTTTTAAGGTGAGCAGAGAAAAACTCCAGCTAGTAAGACCTGAGGTTACTTTTTTGGGTCGTGTGGTGGCTATGTGGTCGGTGGGCATGTTGGCCTCCCAGAGAGAAACTATTTTGTCTCACCCACAGCCACGAACAGTGAAGGAAATGTTGTCATTTCTCGGTCTCACAGGTTACAGCAGACACTACGTTCCAGATTATGTGGGAAAAACCAAGCCCCTGAGGGATTTGGTGAAAGAACATGGCATGAGAGATCTCACAGCTACCTTGAACTGGACCGCCGAAGCTGAGATGCAGTTTATTGAACTTAAGCGAGCTCTGGCTCGTGCAGCGGATTTAGCGATCCCTGACTACCACTCAGACTTCTTTTTGGATGTTTCTGAAACAAGTGGGGTGGTGAATGGAGTGTTGTTTCAGAAAAAAGGGGGAGGGAGGCAGGTGCTGATGTATATTAGCATTGGTCTGGATAACATGGAAAAGCGAAACCCCACATGCACACAGCATGCGGCGGGGGTGGCCAAAATAGTTCAGAAAGTGGCTCACATAGTGAGAGGACACCCACTGAAGGTGCTAACTACACACAGTGTGGTGGCCTATGTGAACTCGCAAGCGTTCACAATGACTTCATTGAGACAACAGAGACTGACTAAAATTCTGGAGTCTCCAAACTTGACCTTCACACATGAAGGAATCAATATGGCAGATCAGATGGGAGTGGGAGAACCTCATGACTGTGCACAGATAGTGGAGGTGGAAGAGAAAATAAGATCTGATCTAAAAGCAGAGCCAGTGAGTGGTGGGGAAGATTATTTCACGGATGGATGCTGCTTCAGGGATCCGGATGAAGGATTAAAAACCGGCTATGCAGTGGTGAAAAGAGTTGGGCATCAGCTGCAAGTGGAGAGATCAGGGATGTTAGAAGGGCCTCAATCGGCGCAGAGGGCAGAGCTTGTTGCAGTGATAGAAGCTCTGAGGCTGGGAAAAGGAAAAAGAGTGAACATCTACACAGACTCAGCATATGTGTTCGGAGCAGCACATGTGGAACTTGGACAATGGAGAAGGGCTGGGTTCAGGACAGCCCTAAATAAACCCATTAAACATGACGTGGAAATGAAGCAGCTGGAGGAGGCTCTGAAAGAACCCATGGAGGTGGCCATCATAAAGTGTAAAGGTCATGATGACTCTGACACTTGGGTGGCGAAAGGTAACAGAGCTGCTGATGAAGAAGCGAAACGGGTGGCAGGGTATCGAGAAGGGAAACAGATGGTGAGTATGGGAATGGATTGGGGAGACCTGCCAGCCCAAGATCAAGAAGACATTGAAAAAGCTCAAAAGGGGGCCTCGCCGGAGGAGAAGGCGATGTGGAGAGAAAGAGGAGCTGTATAGTCAGAAGGGCTGTGGAGAGGACCAGATGGACGGCCAGTCCTCACAGCAGAAATGGCCCGAGAGAGGATCAGAGAAGCTCATGGGCTAGGACATGCAGGAGTAGCCCAAATGGAGAGGGACTTGTGTCATTGGTGGCACCCGTACATGAAAAACATGGTGAGGGAGCACGTGAGAACATGCTTGATTTGTGGGCAGTACAATGCAAAGCCCACCGTGAAGCCAGAAATGGGTAAGTTTCCTCTGCCAGAGAGACCAGGGCAGGAGATTGTGATTGATTACACAGACATGATATCAACGGTCAGAGGGTTTAGATATCTGTTGGTGTGTGTGGACACTTTGACCGGCTGGCCAGAAGCGTGGCCGACACATCGAGAAGATAGTAAAACTGTGATAAAATGTCTTGTAAATCATTATGTCATGACCTTTTAAATGTATCCAATAATTAACCATCAGCTGTTGCCTTGTAATATACAGTGGCATTTCTCCTGATTCCACTTGTAGAGCACATATTGGTGTTGTGTTAACTGCCCCTAGGCAAAGTCTCAGTGCTCGAGCCCCCCCCCCCCTCCCCTGAGACCCCTGATGAATGTTTTAAGCCCTTCATTTTTAAGGGGACGTTTCGCTGTCTGGTAAGCCTGAGGACAAGCGTGAAGTGACCATTCTGCGTGATACTGGTGGCTCATAATCCCTCATACTTGCTAGTGTGCTTGCATTTAATGAGAAGTCTGACTGTGATGCTAGCATCATTGTAAGAGATGTTGGGATGAGTTTTGTGGCTGCTCCCCTCCATCGTATTTGGGTACAGAGTGAGCTGGCGAGTGGCTTCTTTCCAGTGGCTGTGCGGCCTTCTTTCCCGATTAATGGGGTGGATTTTATAATGGGAAATGACATAGCGGGTGGGAAAGTTTATCATACCCCTGAGGTGACCAACAATCCTGTTGTAGAGCCTGTTTTAGATGCCCTGAGCCAGCAGCACCCGGATGTGTTCCCGGTGAGCGTTCTGACTCGTTCACATGCCCAGCAACAAGGTGGGGGGGTTGATTTGTCAGGATCAGTGATTGGCTCTATTCTAGAGAAAGATGTGATGCCCTGTAATGATGAAGGAGATAATGGAGCCTTAGAGTCGGCTCAAAGTGTGGTTGAGCCAGCTCCTGAGTCTGAAGCTCCTTTTCTGCTCACTCGGGAAGCACTTGTGAAGGCTCAGAAAGAGGACCTTCATTAATTAAGTGTTTTACCGCTGCAGCTCAGGATAATGGTGGTGAGGGGAGCAAGAAACAGACATTTTTCATTTGGGAAGGTTTATTAATGCGCAAGTGGACCCCAAGGCCTGGAGAAGACTGGAGTACAGTGCGGCATATAGTGGTTCCGACAAGTCTGCGGCAGCATGTGCTACAGTTAGCACATGATCATTCATGGTCAGGTCATTTGGGTATCACCAAACCGTATGACCGTAAACTGCAGCATTTCTTTTGACCACCAATGAAAGCAGGTGTAGTGCAGTTTTGTAACACCTGTCACACTTGCCAGCTTGTGGGTAAACCGAACCAGGTGGTGCCCCGCCCCTCTACCTCCTATCCCTGCTGTCAGTGAACCATTTGAGCATATCCTGGTAGACTGTGTTGGCCCCTTACCAAAGACACGGGCAGGGAATCAGTTCTTGTTAACCATAATGTGTGTGTCCACCCGATTCCCCAAAGCGATTCTGCTGCGGAGAATCACCACAGTAAGCATAACCAAAGCACTAGTCAAATTCTTTACCACCTTTGGCCTTCCATAAACTGTACAGACAGAGCAGGGTACCAATTTTTTGTCCAGGGATTTTAAACTGACTTTACAGTCCCTTGGGGTTTCTCATTCGGTGTCTAGTGCTTGCCACCAAGAGGCACAAGGTGCACTTGAGCGGTGGCATCAAACTCTAAGGGCAATGTTGAGTAAATATTGCCGTGACACAGAAAAAAGCTCAGATGAAGGTGTCCCTTTTGTATTGTTCGCTATACGTGATGCGAAGCAGGAGTCTTTGGGGTTCAGCCCAGCTACCCTAGTGTTTGGCCATGATGTGCGGGGTCCACTAAAAGTGCTGAAGGAGAGTTTTCTCAGCAGTTGTGTGCCTAAAACTGATGTGGTGGAGTTTGTGAAAACATGCAAGGACAGGTGGCAACGGGCTACTTTGTTAGCAAAAGAGGCTCTCTGCGTATCCCAGGCCAACATGAAGAGACGGTTTGATCAAAAAGAAGGAAAGACAATTTCAGCCTGGGAACAAAGTTCTTGTGTTGCTGCCCGTGCCTAATTCTGCCCTCATGGCTCATTTCTCAGGCCCCTATGTAATAGTGAAGAAAGTGTCTGACACCAACTATATCCTCAACAACCCTGAACGCAGGAGGAAGACTCGCCTATGCCATGTTAACATGCTGAAACCATACTATACCAGAGCAACCAGCATGACAGATCAGGCAGACACCGCTGGGGCGGCTGTCCCTGGTTCAGTCCCTGCTACCTTGCTAAGTGTAGAGGTCAAGGGGGACGATGGTCTGGGTACCCTTTCTGAGGGACAGCAATGTGGGCGGTTGTCAAATTCTGTTTTTTTTAGCCAAGGCCGAGATCCACCTGTCTCATCTTCCTCCGTCCCAGTGTAGAGATGTACTTGACTTGTTGCACTCCTATCCGTCTCTCTTTAGTGACGTACCCTCCCGTACCAATGTTTGTGAGCATGACATTGATGTTGGTGACGCAGCCCCAATCAAGCAGCATGCATACCGCTGCCAAACATGAACGTGAAGTGATGAAAAAGGAAGTTGATTACTTAGTAGAAAACGGCTTGGTACAACGTAGTTGTAGCCCCTGGAGCACCCCGTGTCTGCTGATGCCTAAGTCTGATGGCACACCCCATTTTTGCACAGATTGTCGGAAGTTAAACACTGTAACGGTCTCTGACTTGTTTCCGCTTCCTCGTATGGAAGACTGCATCGACAGCATAGGCCCTGCCAAATTTATTACCAAACTCGATCTCCTTAAAGGTTACTGGCAGGTGCCTCTGACTTCCAGAGCTTCAGACATTTCTGCATTTGTCACCCCTGACCACTTCATTCAATATACAGTAATGGCCTCTGGCATGAAAAATGCCCCAGCTACCTTTCAACGTTTAATGCAGTTGGTGTGGGGAGATGTGCCCCAGTGCAATGTGTATCTGAGTCATTCCATGAAAATGGCACAATTTGAGACCCTCTCACCTCTTATGGTGTATTTCATCTATTGTGTCACTAAACTTCATATTTAAACAGCTTTACATATATATTGAAATGCACTCTTTAATACAGTGTAAAAAAAACTAATTTTTATCTTTTTATGGGAAATAATACAGTTTTTTCATTTGACACCACGTATTTTGTCATGTCCCTCATGGCCTTGATGAAAGTTTACTTTGAAAATACCAAATAAAACTATATAAAAAGTCAGTAAATTTTGATATTAACCTAAACATCTATTTGTGCTCTTTTGCTGTTAATGTTTCTTTTTTTCAAATTTAATTGTTAATTATTCATTAAACTCACAATTATTTCTGTACCTGAGTAACCCCTCAACCCCGTTACACGAATGATCCCACCCCCATAAATACAATGGGGTGATCCAGAATTCCATCATTCATTTATCTTTTGATATTGTGGTCGTCAAACTCAATGACTCAACACCGTAACATGAAACAAAGATAGAAAACTATTACTTATGAAAAAGTTTTTTTGTTATTTCATGAATATATGGTGATTTCGAATTTTATGCATGCCATGTGCTCTCTGTCTGGTATTCACTACATTGAGCAGCGGCCAGTTTGTGCAAAAATCTCAACCCCATCACATTCAACCCTGCTATGTTTTTGATTGTAACGGGGGTTGTGAAACAGGGAGAAACAGGGAGGGCAGGAGGAAAAAGGCATAACTTTCCACACCCAAATCAACTTTTATTGCTTTGTTAAGCTCAAGAGGCAAATAGCAGAACTCCAGGAAAAACTTGAAAAAGAAAGAAAAAGCTAAGAAAAATACAAAAAAAGGTGCCAACATTCAAAGAAATCTTCTGATCTTCGGTAATAGAGGAGAAGGAGATAAACAAAAAGGGAGAAAAGGCAACTGTCAAGGTGACAGTCAAGAAATCTGTGGAGGGCACACAAGAGGACCTCACTGAGCTCTTCCACAGCTTTGTAAAGAAATTTAAAATGCATCACTTTAATATCAAGCAGCAGTATGCCTTCTGCCGTGAGCTAAAGAACAACATGTCAGGGGAGGAGGCTTTGATACATGTGACTTCTCAGAAAACTACAGCTGTAAATACAGTTCTCAAGTTCAGGCGGTCTACTTTGGGGCTTCACATCAGCAGGCCACCCTTCATACCGGTGTGTTGTATGTTGGTGGACTCTCAGAGCCTGTGTGCTTTTTAACACCATCTCCCCCAGTAGACATAAAGGCCCTCCAGCAATATGGCAGCACCTAAATCCTGTGCTAGATTACCTTTGATACCAACATCCACAAGTATCTGTGCTGTACTTTTTAAGTGATGGAGCCTGTACGCGATACAAACAATAAGGAAACTTCCACCTTTTCACTACAGAATTGGACAGAACAGGATTCAAGGCTGGTTCTTGGAATTTATTCAAGGCTAGTCATGGAAAAGGAGCACCAGATGGTGTCGGGGGAGCCTTAAAAAGAGCAGCTGACATGATGGTAGCAAAGGGACATGATATCCCAGATGCAGAAGAGTTATTCATTGCCTTGTCTGAAACAAACACAAGTGTGAAACTGTTCTTTGTGAAAGTTGAAGATGTTGAGGAAGCAATGGAGAAAATGCCAAAGCAGATACCAGCTGTTCCTGGAACCATGAGAATTCACCAGGTCATTACTGTAGCTCCAGGAGAACTGATGGTTCGTGATGTAAGCTGCATGTGCATAACACGAAAGCAGTTTAACTGCAAGTGCTTCAACACCCAGTGTTTCACTTTTGGCCAGAAGATAGAAACGGCTGTATCACAGACAGGCAGCGGGGGGATTCCAGAAAAAGAAATCCAGTGGGAAAGTCCAGAGCTGATTGGTAAATGGTGTATTCTCAGATATGACGATGATTTGTATCCAGGCATCATTCTAAACATACAAACAACACAAGTCCAGGTCAAATGCATGCATCGTGTTGGGTCAAACTGATTCTTTTGGCCGCATCAGGATGATATCCTCTGGTACCTGTTTGATGTTGTCCTTTAACTCATTCCACCCCCACGGGCTGTGACAAAGCGCCATGTGGAAGTCTTGAAAGAGATGTGGAACCGACTCAAAAGATGAATTCATGAAACAAAGGCACATTCATGCATATATACAGACACACACACTGATGCAGGCACACATGCAAAAACACTCTGACATGGACACAGACACAGGCGCTGATATAGACAGACACATTGAAATCATTAACTGATTATTATTGTTATTAGTTCAACCAGTTCATCAAGTTTAATTGTAAGTTATCGGAGCAAGGATGAGGTAACTTTTAGCACACCTCATGAGGCTCTCTTATGCCTAGACACACACACACACACACACACACCCTCACATACACACACACACACATTATGTCACATTTGAGCAATTCACTTTACAATGTTTGTTAGTCGTTAATATGCTGTTGTGGTTGTTTTTACTTTAGATTAATAAAACTTAATTCTACTGCAATTTGTATCTGGTGTCCTTCCTATGGTTAAAAAGTGAGATATAATGCTAATGGAAAGTCCTATACATTGAATTTGAGAGTAAACAACCGTTTATACGTAAAGCTGTATTTGTCTCTTCAACCCCGTTACCATCTTCAACCCTGGTATGCTAGTCTCAACCCCGTCACACCTAGGGATGGGTACCGGTATCGGTTCTGACATAAACGGTAGTAACCAGACCGAAAAGCAGCGCACATTTCGGTGCTTTCTTTCGGTGCTTTTTTTTTTCGGTGCTTTTTTTTCCCCTGAGATGTAATACACTTTGAATTCTAGCCAATCATTTTACCTTTGCAAGCGTAGTAGTCAGGCCCAGGTACGTACGTTCTTTTAGAGCAAAGCTACAGATTAAAAACGCCCAAGGCGAAGCGGTCAAAAGTCTGGCTGTACTTCACAGCAAAAGATGCAAACTCAGCAGCCTGCAACAAGTGCTTTAAGCTGATACTGTGCAAAGGAGGTAACTCCTTGAATCTGATGAAACACTTAGCGATGTATAGCATTTTGTTAAAAGCCGAGAAATGCACCGTATTTGATAGTTTGCTGCGAGACCTCACACCGTGCACATCTACTGCGGGTGTGGTGCCTGTTATCGGACGTGGAGTTAGCAACATCCCCCAAGAACCCGAAGAGTCCTGGCCCCTAGCCCTGCCAGTGTAGCAGAAATGATGACAGATGATGATGGCAGCAGCAGCCGTTCTTCTCTGAGTGAGTGGCTTAATGTTGTTCGTGTGTAATTTACGTTGAGTACGCTAACCACGTTATTAAATTAATGCATGTAAGATAAACTAGCAAACACCGTCGTAGTTACATGCGGCTGTCTTCTTGTTTGATGGTAGATACTCCCTTCACCCTGGCCAAAAAGGCTAAAATGACCAAAGAAAAAGTGGGAAACAGCTAAACATGAGAGGTTTTTGGACAAAGTTTGTGTTTTTTTTCCATTGATTATGCACTGCTTCCAGCCGAGAGTGATACCATATATGCCCTATAGCTGCAGAAAAGGCTAACATTGTTATCTTTTTACAAAGAACAGCTGAACATGAGAGGTTTTTGGACAAAGTTTGTGTGTTCTCCATTCTTTAAGCACCGGTTCGAGCACCATTTAAGCACCGGCACCGTTTCAAAAGTACTGGTTTGGTACTGGTATCGGATAAAACTTAAACGATACCCATCCCTAGTCACACCTACATTTTCATATATTATTTTCTTAAAATGTTGAAAAAATAATTTAATGTTTGCTGATTTCTGTCTAAAACATTGAGTGCTATCATATGATCATTGATTTTGATTACAATTCTTAGTTAAACTAAATTTTTGATGAAAAATGACAAGATTGCTTTCACTTATTAGTTACATTTCAGGATTTAAGAGAGTAAAAATGTGTGATTTTATGTCATTTTTCTTGTCATTTTGCTTGTTTTGGGGTTTAAAAGCCACAGAGACCCGGTGCTTAAAAAAAAATGCGTCTCAACTGCTCCGATACTTTTGACACATATGGGCTCACTACAGGTTTTCGCTTGGGCAGCGGTTGTCCTTCTCTCCTGGATCGGCTGGAGCTTTCTTTAGGTGCCTTTCCACCTTTGACAAAAGTCCAGCTGGGATAATCACATTTACTCAGGGCCTTCTTGATGTGCCGTTCTTCTGCCTCCCTGGCCGCTGTGTCAGTGGGGATGGTGTTCGCTCTGTGTTGTAGCGTCCTAATGACACCCAGTTTGTGCTCCAGTGGATGATGAGAGTCAAATCTTAAATCAGATAGCTTCAAACACCATACAAATCAAGTGAACACCAAGTTGTTGTGTCTGTTATACTTTTGATGTGAGGTCTGACTGAAGGACTCTGGTATTTGGTGTATTGTAATATACTGATGCATGGAAAAGTCCTCAAGGTACAAAAAAAAACAACAAAAAAAAACTGGCAGCCATGTATGGGTCAAAGTATAGTCTTGCTTTTATTCTCTGATGACTTATTTACACCACTGAAACACAAATGGACCCACGTGGATGCAGAAAGACAGACTAACACTGATGTTAGGGGTCATGAAATTAATTAAGCAAGCTGACTGAATATTCACAACTATGCACTAAACATTGTGACTGTGTGATATATCTATAAAGTACTAAGAATGTTTGTTACCATAAGTAATTTCATCTTTTAAATTTATTGGTTTCATAGTCCAAATGGTCCTATTTTTAGGACATTAATATATTAATGTCCTAAAAATAGCTAAACTAAAAACTAGTCCTTTGTGCTTGAGACCTGTAATGCCAGGATCATTCTACTCTTTGGCTGACATTGCAACAGTGTTATTGAGCTGAATGGCCCAGGTGCTTTATATTCAAAGGCAAGCTCTTTAAAGTTAGCTAACACCTTAATCTACTATTTCCCAGGGCCACTGTATTTTTTGTTATTTGTATTATTATTATTTTTTTATGAATACAGTCACAAGTCAAAAGGTGTCATTAATATTGGTGACTTCACCTAAAACTTCTGGCAGCTAGATTAGATAATATATTATCTATTTGAAAATGAATAATTAACTTCTGCTGGTTGTTTGCTATACATATTGGAGTTAACAAGAGGAAGTTGGCATATACCTAATTTTATAGAAGCCAAACCACAGGAAATGGATGTCTCAAAGGAAACTGCTAATAAAGGGCACAGAGGGAACTGCTTTTTCATACTTCCTTGGTTTAAATTAAAAAAGTATTTGTATTACAAGGAGACTGTAACAGATCACTGTGATGGCTACTTTGACTACTGGGGGAAAGGAACACAAGTCACAGTAACTTCTGGTAAGTAACAATCTAATCTATTTTGAGTGAGCACAATGCTGTATTTGTCATTTAATGAAAACTTGGTTACACTGTGTGCTTAACTGATATGGACAGTAAAGTAAAACATCTGTGTAAACGACAGGTTTAAACAGTTTATTAGGTTAGTGTAATCAGGTGACAAAATATTTTTGCACTAAAGTGCAATTGAAATCTGTCACTGTGGTTACTTTGACTACTGGGGAAAAGGAACAACTGTGACTGTCACAACAGGTAAAAAATATATGCAAAAAATTAATTCTTTTTTAATTCATTACATTTAAACTTCAGTGGCATCAACAGGGTTTTAAAGGAACTTGTTATTGTGTGTTGGATATATTGAGATATTACACTGTGATGATGCTTTTAATTACTGGGGAAAAGGAACAATGGTCACTGTCACAACAGGTAAGATGAGCTTTCTGAGTTCATATTCTTCTTATTAAAAATGTAAAACGTTCACAGTTTAATTTGAAATATTTAGGACTTTAACGTGGTTGTTTTTGTATGTTGGATATTTTTGAGATTTTGACTAGAGAAAACACTAGTATTTTTGACTAGTAGGTAAAGTGATCTAATTTCTTTTTCTTTAATGTTGACATTTAAGTTCATAAACACTGTGAAAACAATGCAGTGCTTTCATTTCTAGTGTATTACAAGTCTACAATCTGTAGCCATAATTTTAACTCTGTTGATTAAAAAGTTTGTGACCTTTAATTTAATTGAAACATAACTATGTAAACAATTACTGAGTTTAGATTTATTCATTAATTTGAAGACTCAGTTTAAACACTTGGTGGTGAAAAACAGATTTAGTTCAGTCTTTTGAATCTCAATTTGCACAAACAACATGAAGAAAATCAAGTATGCCAAGATGGAAAGTCAGTTTTTGTATGAAGTGGTGAATAACTTGTTAGACTGTGACTACGCTTTTGACTACTGGGGAAAAGGCACAATGGTCACCGTCACGTCAGGTATGAATTGATGTATTTTTCACTAAAGACAGAATCTTTTTTTTTATCCACTACTACAATGTTGATTCATCTGTTGGGATAAATTCAGCAAAGAAAGTTATTATTGGAACACTTTGTAGCCAAAAGAGCAAAGAACTTGTAAAAAACTGGACTTAATTTATTGATGTTAGTTATAACTATATAAAGAAGTAAGTGTTTTAAACTTATTTTAATTATCTCTGAGACCAAAACTGGAATGTCATAGTGATTCATTTTTGTAAGAAATAAGACAAGACTCGGTTAACTGTCATAAATGAGCTTTAGACTACTAGGAAAATGGCATCAAGATAAAAATGTCATCAGATAAGACTTGTCCTATCTAAAATCTGCATAGGATAAGTTTCGGATAGAGAAATTCATTTTACAAGATATAATATAACTTCCAATTGAGTGAAGTTTTACTTCAAAATACAGTTATGTTAAAGTACATTTATTGTAAAAAATATTCTCAAACGTGATAATGTCAAAATGGGTATAATTGGGTGATTTAATAGGATTTTAATCTAGTGGGATTAAGAAAATGTTGTATTTAGACTTTCTCCATATCATGAATAGATTAGCCTTTTGATATTATGAATAAACTAGATTCAATACTGTGCTACGGTGCTTTTGACTATTGGGGAAAGGGGACAACAGTCACTGTTTCATCAGGTAAGAATACAATCTGATTTCAGAGATCACTGCTTAAGTTGGACCAAATTTATTGTGTTTTTGTAAGAATTTGCCATCAACACTGTGAAAGGACATTTAACAACTTTACGCTGTGCTTTACTAATGACTTCTGTTCATATTCTACATTTAAAATAATGTTCTAATTTATGTGTTGAATAACAGAAAAGTAAACTTATAATACTATTGGGGTAGGCTGATGAACAAACTGCCTCTAAAAAATGTTGCAGGGAAGGATTCGGGCACTTGAAATGTTTTTCTATTGAACATTTAGAATTGGTAATGTCTTCACGCTGGCCTTTATTAAACGAAATGATCCGCTCAAGTGTTTTTTCTTTGATCAGTTTTAAGTGAAAATGTCTGGTATATTATTGTATTTCTATTCTGGTGTCTTAATTACTGTTGTCTCCCCTTTCTTAGCCACTTCAACTGCACCCACTGTGTTTCCTCTGGTACCATGTGGCGCTGAAAGTGGAGATATGGTCACTCTTGGCTGCCTTGCCACCGGCTTTAACCCTTCTGCGGTGACTTTCTCGTGGACAAAAGGCGGCACTGCCTTGACAGACTTCATCCAGTACCCTGCAGTACAGAAAGGCAATGCTTATACTGGAGTCAGTCAAGTCAGAGTGAGGAGACAGGACTGGAATGCACAACAGACTCTTCAATGTGCTGTGAATCACACTGCTGGGACTGTACAGGCTCCTTTCACAAAACCACGTAAGCCTCATGCTAAGTCACATTTTTGTTAGTTATCTGAACAGTAATTACAATTACTACATGAAAGCATTGATAATATACTCCAAAGTTAAACAATTTGAATGAATTTAAAATTTTACAAAAATCAGAAGCACTTTGACAAGACCTGATAACCACTGACCTGATGTGTAATGCATTATCAAATGCAGTAGCCTTTTTCTGTATAAGTTGTTCTTGTATTGTTAGTTATTTTCTAAACAATAATTACAATTAATAATAAAATATTACTGAGCTACACGTAGTGATTGCTACCTCTGATAAGATTACAAGTTAGCTCTCTTTAGTTCTGTATTCTATTGGTTTCGATATTTTTGGTAGTGGAAGCAATACCAGAGTCCATTTTGAACTGCTTACATTGACACAGTCAAATCTGAACATACTATGGAATTATTGTTTCAACCTTTAAAAAATATATATTTAAATATGCTGTTTGTGTCAAATAACCAACATAAAAGCAAATACTTCTTGTTAAATAGCACAACTTATTCTTACAGTTTTCTAAATTTATAAATAGTATGCTCAGTCATTTTATTTTGTTACCACCTAAATCGAATTCTTTTTTTGGACTCCGTGCAAACTTAAATAAGTAAAAGTAACTGCTTTAGGACCATAACAAACTTGTTGATATAGAAAATCTATGTAATATGAACACAGTATCACAATGTTTGCCACACCTTTTGTATCCTGCTTTTGCATACATACATGTGTGTATGTCTTTGTATTTCAGAGGTGGATAAAACTGACAGAGGCAAAACAGTAGGTGAGTAACTGATAGTTTTCTGTAATAAAACAAGGTATAACCATGAAACCAGGTGAGCCTTATCCTAAGTCATATATAATTTATTTTATTAGTTTATTTCATTTGCCTTGTGTTGACATTAAAGTGTTAGTAATATATTTTAAGATTTAATCAAGCTTTTGAAGGGATTTAAAATCTGTAGAAAAATATATAAGCAGTTCTTACTAATAGCCAATAAATTGATGTATGACATATTATAAAAGTAGTAGTTTCATTTACATAAAATTGTTTTTTTTTCTCCTCAGCAGATGTTGTCCCTACTGCAGATCCGACAAACAGTATGTTAAAATTACACACATACACACACACACACACACACACATCTTTCTGTCTGTCTACATATATACATTCCAAGCATGTCTTCACTTTAAATTTGAACATAAATCTCTCTGTTTAACTGAGTATCTCTTTCTGATGGGACAGAGCCAACAATGGCAGTCTACATCCTCCCACAGCAGCACACTGACCAACTTAACCCTAAAGATCAAATCACTCTGGTGTGTCTCGTCACCAGTACTGTGAATGAGATGTATAAAATCGAATGGTCAGAAATGTCTGGAGGGACAGTTGGACCTTATGCTACAGTCACTGATCTCCCTGCACAGCAGAGCAAAAATGACCGAAAATGGCGAAGTATGAGTCTTTACACCACCAGTAAGGAAAACTGGGACAAAAACGCTCCAACCAAAATGTTCATCTGCCATGTCCAGTCTAAAAATATTTCAAAACATGTGTCCAACGCCCATGGTAATTCCCAAGAATGCAAACATTGTGACTGTAACTACTAAGCTTTAAATGTGATATTTTGTTCTTGTGTCAATATTTGTCTGTGAGAGTTTTCTAAATGAAAACCTGTGCACTTGTGATGTCAGTCACTGTGAGACAAAATGTTTGCTTTTTTTGTCATCATGTTGTTTTTCAACCTGTCTGAGTCACAGTGTCCAATTGCTTTTATGTGTGCTGTCTGTTTGAAATAAACGTTGCATGGAAACTCTCTGGTATATGTTTAGATGAATAGCTTGAAACAACATCAAAAAGCAGACATACACACAAAGTGTTCCACTTTTCACTTTACCATTAACGCTAGTAAGAAAGAGGAAAATCATATTACCCTAAAAAAACAAATAGGAAACAGATGCACATAGATCTCCTCTAACCAAGTCTACCGTACCTTCCACTTCTTAGATGATTTTTGTGATCTGACTTGGGACGATGTCACCGCTGAAGAGGATTTTAGCAGCCTGTGGTCCACAGCTTCCTCCTTCATATTCCTCTTCATACTCTCTCTCTTCTATAGCATAATTATCAGCCTTCTTAAGGTAAACATGCAATTTACATTTTCTGCATTTCAGTTTTATTAAAGATTGAAGTCTATGAGTTGTAATGTAGGATAAACCCAGTCACAAGAAAATGCAGTAAATGGGAACTCTAAAGAGCACTCAAAGATCTTTTTTTTTGAATCAGGAATTTTAATGTTCTGTTTGCACTCGAAAAGCACACCTTTTCTAATGTAAATTATACAATTATTTAGCTTCTTAAAGAAAAAAAAAGACATAAGTGTATTTGAGGAAATTATATCCTTTAGTTTCCATATTATAATCTTCCAGAAGTATCTCCTGGAATAAGTAACATTAGGATGTAAATTTTAATTATGTAAAGTGGTAAAATAAAAATGGAAATTGCTCTTATTAAGAGACTTTTTTAAACTTTCTGGTGTTTTCTTTTTGCAGATAAAGAGATCATAACAAATGGGATGGAATTGGTGCGCTTCATTTCTACTCTATTTTTAAAATCTATTTTTCATTTTCTTTTTATGCACATAATCATTTATTTGATACATTAAATGTCTGGCATATATAAATAGTCAATTAACACATCTGTAAAATGTAAAAAAAAAAATAAATAAAATGAAACTGCATATTATACTGTATTCTGATATTGATATGACTATTTTTCAGCTCTGGATTCTGTTGTTACTTTAATTCTCAGTAAACAACCAAATGAACTGCTCAAGGAAATTAAAAAAAACGAAAAGAAAAAAACACTACAATGGTAATTTCACTTCTGTAAATACTTCATTACATTAAAGTTAGATTAATAAGATTCAGGAAAAAATATTTGGCACCTAAAATATTAAACAGAACATGAATGTGAGCATGTAATAAACATCGAAACCATTTTTGATGTTGCTCTATGATTTCTCAAGGTTTCTAAGAATAGCACAACAACATTTGAAGCCAATGTACCGTAAACCTCTGTTATCAGTTAGAGCCTGGAGGTTTTGAGTTTCCTGGTGCACCCCCGGGGCCACAGCTGCACAACTAAAACTGTGCACCAACCATTACAACTGTGGATAAATTTCCCTGAAAAACAACATACTCAACTGGCAGCTTACTGTATATTGACATATGTATAGCACATTTGATTCACACTTACAAATTTCTGTTATCAGTTAAGGCCTGATAGTTTTCAGTTTCTAAAAATAGTCTTTATAGAGTTGCTTCTCTGCATGTTTAGGGTCACATCTGCATAGTGGGATGAAGGCCGAGAAACGTAATTATTGATGAATAATCAGAAAGCTGTAGACACCATAGACACCAAGTGAAGACGAAGTAGTTGTTTCTAATATACTTTTCACATAAGGTCTACTCGAGGGACAACTCGTATTCAGTCTCTAATGACATATTTACGCCACTCAAACACAAATGGACCCAAGTGAATGGAGTCACTGAGTAAGAGCTGAGAACCATAAGGTAAAAGAAGCATGTATTTAATTTAACACTCGTGTTACTACAAATCATTTCAAACTAAATTTCTTGGTCATATAGTCCAGAGTGTGTTTAAGTAGCTGTAACCCTAACCCTTTTTAAGATACCAAGGCAAAGGCGAAAAGATGTCATTAGTGTTGATGATAGATACTCCAGTAATAAAATGTAATTTCACCATGAACAATTTGTAAAATTTTTAATGGTAATGGATTCCCTATTTGAAAAAGCAATAAATAACTTCTACTGGTTATTTTCTATAAAAGTTGGAATTAACAAGAGGCTCTAAAAAAAAGGAAGCTCGCAAGATACATAATTTTACAAAAGCCAAACCAGAGGACATGGATGTCCCAAAGGAAACTGCTAATAAATGGCACAGAGGGAACTGCTTTTTCAGTGAAACATGTACACTTCCTTTATTTAAGTTAATAAGCCTTTATATTAGAGCAGATTGTAACAGATCACTGTGGCTATGCTAGTTACTTTGACTACTGGGGGAAAGGAACACAAGTCACAATAACCCCTGGTAAATGACAATCTGATCTATTTTGAGTGAGAACAAGTCTACATTTGACAGGTTGATATGAAATGAAATCTTTGTTAAACTTTATGCTTAATTTGACGTGCAAAGAAGAAAAACATCTGTGCAAATGACAGGTTTATTTATTATTTATCAGTTTAGTGTAATCATATATAAGGTGACAAAATATTTTTGCACACATTTTTTTTCCTTCTATGAAAGATTTTTCATTTTCATTACATTTAGACTTCAATGACACTAACAGGGCTTTTTGTTGGATATATCGAGATATTACACTGTAACTCTGCTTTTGATTACTGGGCAAAAGGAACAATGGTCACTATCACAACAGGTAAGACAAGCTTTCTGTGTTCATATTGTTCATATTAAAAATGTTTAACTTTCACAGTTTAATTTGACACATTTAGAACTTCAGCGTGGTTGTTTTTGTATGTTGGATATTTTTGAGATTTTGACTAGAGAAAACACTAGTATTTTTGACTAGTAGGTAAAGTGATCTAATTTCTTTTTCTTTAATGTTGACATTTAAGTTCATAAACACTGTGAAAACAATGCAGTGCTTTCATTTCTAGTGTATTACAAGTCTACAATCTGTAGCCATAATTTTAACTCTGTTGATTAAAAAGTTTGTGACCTTTAATTTAATTGAAACATAACTATGTAAACAATTACTGAGTTTAGATTTATTCATTAATTTGAAGACTCAGTTTAAACACTTGGTGGTGAAAAACAGATTTAGTTCAGTCTTTTGAATCTCAATTTGCACAAACAACATGAAGAAAATCAAGTATGCCAAGATGGAAAGTCAGTTTTTGTATGAAGTGGTGAATAACTTGTTAGACTGTGACTACGCTTTTGACTACTGGGGAAAAGGCACAATGGTCACCGTCACGTCAGGTATGAATTGATGTATTTTTCACTAAAGACAGAATCTTTTTTTTTATCCACTACTACAATGTTGATTCATCTGTTGGGATAAATTCAGCAAAGAAAGTTATTATTGGAACACTTTGTAGCCAAAAGAGCAAAGAACTTGTAAAAAACTGGACTTAATTTATTGATGTTAGTTATAACTATATAAAGAAGTAAGTGTTTTAAACTTATTTTAATTATCTCTGAGACCAAAACTGGAATGTCATAGTGATTCATTTTTGTAAGAAATAAGACAAGACTCGGTTAACTGTCATAAATGAGCTTTAGACTACTAGGAAAATGGCATCAAGATAAAAATGTCATCAGATAAGACTTGTCCTATCTAAAATCTGCATAGGATAAGTTTCGGATAGAGAAATTCATTTTACAAGATATAATATAACTTCCAATTGAGTGAAGTTTTACTTCAAAATACAGTTATGTTAAAGTACATTTATTGTAAAAAATATTCTCAAACGTGATAATGTCAAAATGGGTATAATTGGGTGATTTAATAGGATTTTAATCTAGTGGGATTAAGAAAATGTTGTATTTAGACTTTCTCCATATCATGAATAGATTAGCCTTTTGATATTATGAATAAACTAGATTCAATACTGTGCTACGGTGCTTTTGACTATTGGGGAAAGGGGACAACAGTCACTGTTTCATCAGGTAAGAATACAATCTGATTTCAGAGATCACTGCTTAAGTTGGACCAAATTTATTGTGTTTTTGTAAGAATTTGCCATCAACACTGTGAAAGGACATTTAACAACTTTACGCTGTGCTTTACTAATGACTTCTGTTCATATTCTACATTTAAAATAATGTTCTAATTTATGTGTTGAATAACAGAAAAGTAAACTTATAATACTATTGGGGTAGGCTGATGAACAAACTGCCTCTAAAAAATGTTGCAGGGAAGGATTCGGGCACTTGAAATGTTTTTCTATTGAACATTTAGAATTGGTAATGTCTTCACGCTGGCCTTTATTAAACGAAATGATCCGCTCAAGTGTTTTTTCTTTGATCAGTTTTAAGTGAAAATGTCTGGTATATTATTGTATTTCTATTCTGGTGTCTTAATTACTGTTGTCTCCCCTTTCTTAGCCACTTCAACTGCACCCACTGTGTTTCCTCTGGTACCATGTGGCGCTGAAAGTGGAGATATGGTCACTCTTGGCTGCCTTGCCACCGGCTTTAACCCTTCTGCGGTGACTTTCTCGTGGACAAAAGGCGGCACTGCCTTGACAGACTTCATCCAGTACCCTGCAGTACAGAAAGGCAATGCTTATACTGGAGTCAGTCAAGTCAGAGTGAGGAGACAGGACTGGAATGCACAACAGACTCTTCAATGTGCTGTGAATCACACTGCTGGGACTGTACAGGCTCCTTTCACAAAACCACGTAAGCCTCATGCTAAGTCACATTTTTGTTAGTTATCTGAACAGTAATTACAATTACTACATGAAAGCATTGATAATATACTCCAAAGTTAAACAATTTGAATGAATTTAAAATTTTACAAAAATCAGAAGCACTTTGACAAGACCTGATAACCACTGACCTGATGTGTAATGCATTATCAAATGCAGTAGCCTTTTTCTGTATAAGTTGTTCTTGTATTGTTAGTTATTTTCTAAACAATAATTACAATTAATAATAAAATATTACTGAGCTACACGTAGTGATTGCTACCTCTGATAAGATTACAAGTTAGCTCTCTTTAGTTCTGTATTCTATTGGTTTCGATATTTTTGGTAGTGGAAGCAATACCAGAGTCCATTTTGAACTGCTTACATTGACACAGTCAAATCTGAACATACTATGGAATTATTGTTTCAACCTTTAAAAAATATATATTTAAATATGCTGTTTGTGTCAAATAACCAACATAAAAGCAAATACTTCTTGTTAAATAGCACAACTTATTCTTACAGTTTTCTAAATTTATAAATAGTATGCTCAGTCATTTTATTTTGTTACCACCTAAATCGAATTCTTTTTTTGGACTCCGTGCAAACTTAAATAAGTAAAAGTAACTGCTTTAGGACCATAACAAACTTGTTGATATAGAAAATCTATGTAATATGAACACAGTATCACAATGTTTGCCACACCTTTTGTATCCTGCTTTTGCATACATACATGTGTGTATGTCTTTGTATTTCAGAGGTGGATAAAACTGACAGAGGCAAAACAGTAGGTGAGTAACTGATAGTTTTCTGTAATAAAACAAGGTATAACCATGAAACCAGGTGAGCCTTATCCTAAGTCATATATAATTTATTTTATTAGTTTATTTCATTTGCCTTGTGTTGACATTAAAGTGTTAGTAATATATTTTAAGATTTAATCAAGCTTTTGAAGGGATTTAAAATCTGTAGAAAAATATATAAGCAGTTCTTACTAATAGCCAATAAATTGATGTATGACATATTATAAAAGTAGTAGTTTCATTTACATAAAATTGTTTTTTTTTTCTCCTCAGCAGATGTTGTCCCTACTGCAGATCCGACAAACAGTATGTTAAAATTACACACATACACACACACACACACACACACATCTTTCTGTCTGTCTACATATATACATTCCAAGCATGTCTTCACTTTAAATTTGAACATAAATCTCTCTGTTTAACTGAGTATCTCTTTCTGATGGGACAGAGCCAACAATGGCAGTCTACATCCTCCCACAGCAGCACACTGACCAACTTAACCCTAAAGATCAAATCACTCTGGTGTGTCTCGTCACCAGTACTGTGAATGAGATGTATAAAATCGAATGGTCAGAAATGTCTGGAGGGACAGTTGGACCTTATGCTACAGTCACTGATCTCCCTGCACAGCAGAGCAAAAATGACCGAAAATGGCGAAGTATGAGTCTTTACACCACCAGTAAGGAAAACTGGGACAAAAACGCTCCAACCAAAATGTTCATCTGCCATGTCCAGTCTAAAAATATTTCAAAACATGTGTCCAACGCCCATGGTAATTCCCAAGAATGCAAACATTGTGACTGTAACTACTAAGCTTTAAATGTGATATTTTGTTCTTGTGTCAATATTTGTCTGTGAGAGTTTTCTAAATGAAAACCTGTGCACTTGTGATGTCAGTCACTGTGAGACAAAATGTTTGCTTTTTTTGTCATCATGTTGTTTTTCAACCTGTCTGAGTCACAGTGTCCAATTGCTTTTATGTGTGCTGTCTGTTTGAAATAAACGTTGCATGGAAACTCTCTGGTATATGTTTAGATGAATAGCTTGAAACAACATCAAAAAGCAGACATACACACAAAGTGTTCCACTTTTCACTTTACCATTAACGCTAGTAAGAAAGAGGAAAATCATATTACCCTAAAAAAACAAATAGGAAACAGATGCACATAGATCTCCTCTAACCAAGTCTACCGTACCTTCCACTTCTTAGATGATTTTTGTGATCTGACTTGGGACGATGTCACCGCTGAAGAGGATTTTAGCAGCCTGTGGTCCACAGCTTCCTCCTTCATATTCCTCTTCATACTCTCTCTCTTCTATAGCATAATTATCAGCCTTCTTAAGGTAAACATGCAATTTACATTTTCTGCATTTCAGTTTTATTAAAGATTGAAGTCTATGAGTTGTAATGTAGGATAAACCCAGTCACAAGAAAATGCAGTAAATGGGAACTCTAAAGAGCACTCAAAGATCTTTTTTTTTGAATCAGGAATTTTAATGTTCTGTTTGCACTCGAAAAGCACACCTTTTCTAATGTAAATTATACAATTATTTAGCTTCTTAAAGAAAAAAAAAGACATAAGTGTATTTGAGGAAATTATATCCTTTAGTTTCCATATTATAATCTTCCAGAAGTATCTCCTGGAATAAGTAACATTAGGATGTAAATTTTAATTATGTAAAGTGGTAAAATAAAAATGGAAATTGCTCTTATTAAGAGACTTTTTTAAACTTTCTGGTGTTTTCTTTTTGCAGATAAAGAGATCATAACAAATGGGATGGAATTGGTGCGCTTCATTTCTACTCTATTTTTAAAATCTATTTTTCATTTTCTTTTTATGCACATAATCATTTATTTGATACATTAAATGTCTGGCATATATAAATAGTCAATTAACACATCTGTAAAATGTAAAAAAAAAAATAAATAAAATGAAACTGCATATTATACTGTATTCTGATATTGATATGACTATTTTTCAGCTCTGGATTCTGTTGTTACTTTAATTCTCAGTAAACAACCAAATGAACTGCTCAAGGAAATTAAAAAAAACGAAAAGAAAAAAACACTACAATGGTAATTTCACTTCTGTAAATACTTCATTACATTAAAGTTAGATTAATAAGATTCAGGAAAAAATATTTGGCACCTAAAATATTAAACAGAACATGAATGTGAGCATGTAATAAACATCGAAACCATTTTTGATGTTGCTCTATGATTTCTCAAGGTTTCTAAGAATAGCACAACAACATTTGAAGCCAATGTACCGTAAACCTCTGTTATCAGTTAGAGCCTGGAGGTTTTGAGTTTCCTGGTGCACCCCCGGGGCCACAGCTGCACAACTAAAACTGTGCACCAACCATTACAACTGTGGATAAATTTCCCTGAAAAACAACATACTCAACTGGCAGCTTACTGTATATTGACATATGTATAGCACATTTGATTCACACTTACAAATTTCTGTTATCAGTTAAGGCCTGATAGTTTTCAGTTTCTAAAAATAGTCTTTATAGAGTTGCTTCTCTGCATGTTTAGGGTCACATCTGCATAGTGGGATGAAGGCCGAGAAACGTAATTATTGATGAATAATCAGAAAGCTGTAGACACCATAGACACCAAGTGAAGACGAAGTAGTTGTTTCTAATATACTTTTCACATAAGGTCTACTCGAGGGACAACTCGTATTCAGTCTCTAATGACATATTTACGCCACTCAAACACAAATGGACCCAAGTGAATGGAGTCACTGAGTAAGAGCTGAGAACCATAAGGTAAAAGAAGCATGTATTTAATTTAACACTCGTGTTACTACAAATCATTTCAAACTAAATTTCTTGGTCATATAGTCCAGAGTGTGTTTAAGTAGCTGTAACCCTAACCCTTTTTAAGATACCAAGGCAAAGGCGAAAAGATGTCATTAGTGTTGATGATAGATACTCCAGTAATAAAATGTAATTTCACCATGAACAATTTGTAAAATTTTTAATGGTAATGGATTCCCTATTTGAAAAAGCAATAAATAACTTCTACTGGTTATTTTCTATAAAAGTTGGAATTAACAAGAGGCTCTAAAAAAAAGGAAGCTCGCAAGATACATAATTTTACAAAAGCCAAACCAGAGGACATGGATGTCCCAAAGGAAACTGCTAATAAATGGCACAGAGGGAACTGCTTTTTCAGTGAAACATGTACACTTCCTTTATTTAAGTTAATAAGCCTTTATATTAGAGCAGATTGTAACAGATCACTGTGGCTATGCTAGTTACTTTGACTACTGGGGGAAAGGAACACAAGTCACAATAACCCCTGGTAAATGACAATCTGATCTATTTTGAGTGAGAACAAGTCTACATTTGACAGGTTGATATGAAATGAAATCTTTGTTAAACTTTATGCTTAATTTGACGTGCAAAGAAGAAAAACATCTGTGCAAATGACAGGTTTATTTATTATTTATCAGTTTAGTGTAATCATATATAAGGTGACAAAATATTTTTGCACACATTTTTTTTCCTTCTATGAAAGATTTTTCATTTTCATTACATTTAGACTTCAATGACACTAACAGGGCTTTTTGTTGGATATATCGAGATATTACACTGTAACTCTGCTTTTGATTACTGGGCAAAAGGAACAATGGTCACTATCACAACAGGTAAGACAAGCTTTCTGTGTTCATATTGTTCATATTAAAAATGTTTAACTTTCACAGTTTAATTTGACACATTTAGAACTTCAGCGTGGTTGTTTTTGTATGTTGGATATTTTTGAGATTTTGACTAGAGAAAACACTAGTATTTTTGACTAGTAGGTAAAGTGATCTAATTTCTTTTTCTTTAATGTTGACATTTAAGTTCATAAACACTGTGAAAACAATGCAGTGCTTTCATTTCTAGTGTATTACAAGTCTACAATCTGTAGCCATAATTTTAACTCTGTTGATTAAAAAGTTTGTGACCTTTAATTTAATTGAAACATAACTATGTAAACAATTACTGAGTTTAGATTTATTCATTAATTTGAAGACTCAGTGTTACCTGACTATTATTGAGGGGTATAGGACACATCTCTTAAATAAATCTGTTTTATAGATTTTTTCATTTTAAGATTAATAACTAAAATGACATCTATGGTGTTACGGGTCAATTTCGACCCATAGATATTTACATCAAGAAAAGACAAAAAAATGTTTTTTTTCAGCAGTAGACCTTTAATATAAACTAAAAAACAAAGAAAAGTCCACTCCTCCTTTGTTTTGGTTATAGTCGTGGGTAATTGTGGGCTTTTTATCACTTCCTGATGATACAGCTGTGTCTTTGTGAAGTTTCCTTTGTGAAGTTCTTGTCCGAGGTCATATCTGGTAAAAAATAAAATAAAATAAAATAAAATATCACAACTGATATTGTGACCCTGCAGTCCAGTGGTCATATTGAGGACCACACATTTTCACTGGTTCTTCTCAGGGATGCCACTCACAGCTTTGACTGTGAAAATCTGTACATTCCAGGCATAGTTGGTTTTTGCATGACAGGCTGCCCAGATTTTTCTGCCGTATTTCCCTGGCTTACTGGGTACGTATTGCTGGAAGGGGCATTTTCCTCGTAAAGTGGACAAGACGTTCATCAACTGTCACCTCTGGCCCTGGGATGAACATCAGCGGAAGAAGCTGCACCCATCTCTCCCAGACATCCCTGATGGGAGCAAGCTTGTCAGACCTCGGTCTGGTCTCTCTGTTGTCAAACCTGAGGTCTCTTGAATCAAAATGATATCAAATGTGTGAAGTGACATCGTTGCCCAGAAAATATTTCTGCCTGTCGATGCGTCCCGTAGACTATCAGTGGCCTCATTGCAGCATCTGTACACTCCAGCAAGAAGAAGAACATATCTGTCATGATCCTGGGTCCGTTTGACCCAGCGTTTTGTGTTTCTCTTTTAGTGTGATTTTGGCTCTGCTCTTCCTTTGTTTAGTGTTTACTCTGTTCAGCCCGTGTGTGTCCTTGTATGTGTAGTTCCTGTTTTATTGTGAAAGTCTCTGTCTTATCTCAGTGTGTTCAGTTTACTTTCCCCTGTCTCGTCAGGTCTGATTACTCCCAGCTGTGCCCTCCTTTTGTGTCTCATTCCCTCGTTATCCTTCTGTGTATTTAAACCTCGTGTCTGCCTCTGTTAGTTGCTGGTTCGTCTGTGTTGTTTCCCCTCGATGTCCCTGCGTCTCTCCGTGTGTGTTTCCTCGGACCTCCCCGCATCTGCGTTCTGGTTTGTTTTGTTAGTATGACCCAGTTTAGGTTTTAGTTTCTTTTTCCCAGTACCTTTGTTGTTCGTTGTCCTTCCTTCAATAAATACTCACCTGCACCTGAGCTGCTGTTTTGGTCCTAAAATAATTCCACACGGCTTGCACCCGCAAACCGTGACAGCACGAACCAGCCAACATGGACCCAGCAGCAGTGAATCCGTCGGAAGAGCTCCGGGACGACATCATTTATAATGTGGAGAATCTTCTCGGCCTGTGGCTGGAACACCCCCCGGAAGAGCTTCGCCGCGTAGTGGAAAGCCGGCTACAACGGCTCTTTTCCGGCCTGCCATGGCTACTGGAGTCTCTTCCCCCGACCATGCAGGCTTTTCTTCACCTCACACCACACCTTCTCTCCGCCACTCCTGCCCCGCTGCCCGACTCGCCGGATGTGTTCTTGCCCGGCTCGTCGGAGCCGTCTGCGGGGAGGAAACACCGATCGCGCCGTCGGCGCGCCACCCCACAGCCGGTTGTTCGGACTTCTAATTCGCCGGCTGTGGTGAGTGAGGACTCTTTTCTATCTTCGGACTGTGGAACTGTTTATTCCGGGACTGTCTTCTGTGCAGCAGATGATTTTGTGAACAGCTCATCGCCTGCTCAGCAGCCGCTTTCAGCTCAGTTTTCTGATGTCATTCCACCGCTGCTTTCAGAACTCAGGCCCTGCAGGAGGGGCAAGCTGCGGCGAAAGAAGGCTTATGTGGTGGAGGACACTGGGCTTACTCCGCTGCAATCCTTTGCCTTGTATTTGGGACTTCCACGTTCAGAGCTACACAATCTTCCCGCCTCCTCGTCCCAGTCTCGCTCCACCACACCTCCCCAGCCTCCAGTGGCTCACTTAGCTGCCCAGCCTCCAGTGGCTCACTTAGCTGCCCAGCCTCCAGTGGCTCACTTAGCTGCCCAGCCTCCAGTGGCTCACTTAGCTGCCCAGCCTCCAGTGGCTCACTTAGCTGCCCAGCCTCCAGTGGCTCACTTAGCTGCCCAGCCTCCAGTGGCTCACTTAGCTGCCCAGCCTCCAGTGGCTCACTTAGCTGCCCAGCCTCCAGTGGCTCACTTGGCTGCCCAGCTTCCAGAGGCTCACTTAGCTGCCCAGCCTCCAGTGCTCCAAGTTTCACCCGCAGTTCAGGCCCCAGTGCCGCCCGCAGTTCAGGCCCCAGTGCCGCCCGCAGTTCAGGCCCCAGTGCCGCCCGCAGTTCAGGCCCCAGTGCCGCCCGCAGTTCAGGCCCCAGTGCCGCCCGCAGTTCAGGCCCCAGTGCCGCCCGCAGTTCAGGCCCCAGTGCCGCCCGCAGTTCAGGCCCCAGTGCCGCCCGTAGTTCAGGCCCCAGTGCCCTCAGCGTCGCCTGTAGTTCAGTCTCCAGTGCCCTCAGCGTCGCCTGTAGTTCAGTCTCCAGTGCCCTCAGCGTCGCCTGTAGTTCAGTCTCCAGTGCCCTCAGCGTCGCCTGTAGTTCAGTCTCCAGTGCCCTCAGCTTCACCCTCAGTCCAGGCCCCTGTGTCCCCTGTGGTCCAGGCCCCTGTGTCCCCTGTGGTCCAGGCCCCTGTGTCCCCTGTGGTCCAGGCCCCTGTGTCCCCCGTAGCTCCAGTGTCCCCCGTAGCTCCAGTGTCCCCCGTAGCTCCAGTGTCCCCCGTAGCTCCAGTGTCCCCCGTAGCTCCAGTGTCCCCCGTAGCTCCAGTGTCCCCCGTAGCTCCAGTCTCACACTCTCGCTTTAGGCAGGGAGAAGGTCTTAGTTCCGCCCAGGGAGATTCTTGCTCTTTAGCTGCTTCAGGCGAAGTAATGCACTCCAGGGCTTCCCCAGAAGCTAGGTTTCACCCCCCAGCTATTACTGGACCCCTGAAGATTAAGCAGCCCTCAGAGAACTCCTCCATGTTAGTGTTGCCTGGGCAAAGCCAGTGCTTCGTGCAGTGCCAGCTGCCTTTATGTCGGCTAGTGGACTCTTTGCCTCGTGTCTCCGCTGGAGGGTCCGAAGGACCGCTCCGGCCTATGCCTCGTGTCTCCGCTGGAGGGTCCGAAGGACCGCTCCGGCCTATGCCTCGTGTCTCCGCTGGAGGGTCCGAAGGACCGCTCCGGCCTTTGCTTCCTGTCGTTGCTGGAGGGTCCGAGGGACCGCTCCGGCCTTCGTTTCCTGTCGTCGCTGGAGGGTCCAAGGGACCGCTCCAGCCTTTGCTTCCTGTCGTCGCTGGAGGGTCCAAGGGATCCGTCCGGCCTTTGCTTCCTGTCGTCGCTGGAGGGTCCAAGGGATCCGTCCGGCCTTTGCCTCCTGTCGTTGCTGGAGGGCCCAAGGGATCCGTCCAGCCTGCAGCGCCTCCGTCTCCGGCTTCCACGCCGCCGCCAGCTGCAGCGCCTCCGTCTCCGGCTTCCACGCCGCCGCCAGCTGCAGCGCCTCCGTCTCCGGCTTCCACGCCACCGCCAGCTGCAGCGCCTCCGTCTCCGGCCTCCGCGCCGCCGCCAGCTGCAGCGCCTCCGTCTCCGGCCTCCGCGCCGCCGCCAGCTGCAGCGCCTCCGTCTCCGGCCTCCGCGCCGCCGCCAGCTGCAGCGCCTCCGTCTCCGGCTTCCGCGCCGCCGCCAGCTGCAACGCCGCCGCCAGCTGCAACGCCGCCGCCAGCTGCAACGCCGCCGCCTCCGGCTTCCGCGCCGCCGCCAGCTGCAGCGCTTCCGTCTCTGGCTTCCACACCAGCTGCCGCCTCTTCATTCACGCCAGCTGCAGCGCCTCCGTCTCCGGCTTCCACGCCGCCGCCAGCTGCAGCTTCACCATCTACGCCGCCGCCTGCAGCGCCGCCGCCTCCGGCTTCCACGCCGCCGCCTGCAGCGCCGCCGCCTGCAGCGCTTCCGTCTCTGGCTTCCATGCCAGCTGCCGCCTCTTCATTCACGCCAGCTGCAGCCTCACCATCTACGCCGCCAGCTGCAGTGCCTTCGTCTCCGGCTTCCACGCCGTCACCTGCGGCCTCTTCGTCTCCGGCTTCCACGCCGTCACCTGCGGCCTCTTCGTCTCCGGCTTCCACGCCGTCACCTGCGGCCTCTTCGTCTCCGGCTTCCTCGCCGTCACCTGCGGCCTCTTCGTCTCCGGCTTCCTCGCCGTCACCTGCGGCCTCTTCGTCTCCGGCTTCCTCGCCGTCACCTGCGGCCTCTTCGTCTCCGGCTTCCTCGCCGTCACCTGCGGCCTCTTCGTCTCCGGCTTCCTCGCCGTCACCTGCGGCCTCTTCGTCTCCGGCTTCCTCGCCGTCACCTGCGGCCTCTTCGTCTCCGGCTTCCTCGCCGTCACCTGCGGCCTCTTCGTCTCCGGCTTCCTCGCCGTCACCTGCGGCCACATCAGCGTCGCCTGGTCCTACCCCGTCGGGGTCCGCAGCTGACCGGCCACCTTCCAGGCCACTGGCCAGGCGACATCGCCGTCGTGGGCGGCCCCCGGACCGCCTCCGCCTGGGTCGCCGCCGCTGCCGTCCTCACGGCCGACCCCCTGAACTGTGCCCACGTCGGCGCCGCTGCCGTCCTCACGGCCGGCCCCCTGAACTGTCCGGGCTCCTGGGTTGTCGGCCCCCGGGCCGGCCCCCTGACCTGGGTCCACATCGCCACCGTGGCCTTCCGCACGGTCGGCCCCCGGAACTGTTTGGACTCCTGTGCGGTCGGCCCCCTGGCCGGCCCCCTGAACTTTTCTGTTTTGGACTGTTTTCCTGTGCTCTGGTGTGTTTCCTTTTTGTCTTCTTTTGGTTTTGGGCTCGTGTTGTGTTTTCTGGTGCTCCTGTTTTGTTTTGGCTTCGGGCCCTCCTTCCTGGGCCCCCGCCGCCCGCCCTGGTCGGGTTGTTTTCTGTTTTTGGGCGTTTTTTGGTTTTCTTGTTTTGGGCTGTCTGGGGCCAGCCTTTGAGGGGGGGGTACTGTCATGATCCTGGGTCCGTTTGACCCAGCGTTTTGTGTTTCTCTTTTAGTGTGATTTTGGCTCTGCTCTTCCTTTGTTTAGTGTTTACTCTGTTCAGCCCGTGTGTGTCCTTGTATGTGTAGTTCCTGTTTTATTGTGAAAGTCTCTGTCTTATCTCAGTGTGTTCAGTTTACTTTCCCCTGTCTCGTCAGGTCTGATTACTCCCAGCTGTGCCCTCCTTTTGTGTCTCATTCCCTCGTTATCCTTCTGTGTATTTAAACCTCGTGTCTGCCTCTGTTAGTTGCTGGTTCGTCTGTGTTGTTTCCCCTCGATGTCCCTGCGTCTCTCCGTGTGTGTTTCCTCGGACCTCCCCGCATCTGCGTTCTGGTTTGTTTTGTTAGTATGACCCAGTTTAGGTTTTAGTTTCTTTTTCCCAGTACCTTTGTTGTTCGTTGTCCTTCCTTCAATAAATACTCACCTGCACCTGAGCTGCTGTTTTGGTCCTAAAATAATTCCACACGGCTTGCACCCGCAAACCGTGACAGCATCCAGGTATTCCTCATCAATATCTTTCCACATGTCGCCATGGACTTTTTTTCCTTCAAGGTTTATCATAGTAATGATGATTCTTTTTAGTGACAATGGCATAAATGGCTCAAAACATCTCTTGATGTCACTGACTTTGGTCAGAGCAAACCTTGTGATTCCAGGGGTCATTTTGATGACATTTGCAGCAGCTGCCCTGCCATGTACATCATGAGGTACTGAGCTCCAAAAGATCTTACCCTTTTTGGACTTGAATCTTTGAGCAGGAGTAGCTTCAGCACCAGCAACCTCCACCTCTGATCAGATGTGTCTGTGTGTTCTGGATAATAGTCCACATTGTCTTCCTCCTTAGAAACCTGCCCATCTGAATCGCTATGCTGCTCTGTGTCCTCTCCTTCATTTTCACCAAAAATATGATCCAGAACTTGGCTCACTGTGAATCTTCTTCTCATTTTTGTATGCTGGAAATTGTAAATGTGCACTCTGGAAGTCAAATGGCCACTCAAATGAGTGAATTCACCTCACATGTCTTGACATGCCGTCTTTATTTTGTTTTGTTTTTGTGCAGGTATACTGGAAAAACACGCAAAATAAGAATCCCCTAAAGCTCATATGATTTGGAGAGGAGCTTGCTGTCAGTGTTTTAGCTGACAGTTCACTTATGATTTCAGTTTTGGCTTTAATTATTGCTGTATACTCATAATATTATACCTGGGTCGAAACCAACCCTAACAACACAAAGGTCATAATTTCAACTAGGGCATTTTATAATTTAGTGAAAAGATTTTTTTTGTTTTATTTTGTAGAAATAGAGGTTCCTGACAAAGTCAAAAAGCCTTGATACAATAAACAAATGTATGTGATGTTTTTTATGCATTTGAAATTTAAAATGGGTCGTGCCGACCCTAACACGAGAGGAGGGTTAATCTAAGCTAATTTGTCCTACCTCATACATGTAAGACAACTGTCGTATGTTGGAATCTTGTTGTCACAATCACACTGTTGTATGACAAAACTAGATGAGGAGACAAAGCCGCGAGCTGACATTTACTGTACACCAAAAGCGTATTACACTGATGTTTTTGTAGATGGCTCAGCGTCTAAAAATAGCCTAGGACGAAACTGCGTCGGCTATGCCGTATCTACAGGAAGCAGAGTCATAGAAGCGAAACCGCTCAGAGTGCAGAACTCACAGCAGTTATACGTGCAATTATGCACGCAGGCCAAGACATAAATATATACTGACAGTCAGTATGTTTTTTTCAGCAGTGCACCACTTTGGAAAAATTTGGCAGAACAGAGGAATGATTACATGTACTGGACATCCAGTACAACATGCAAATTTTCTGAAAACACTATTAGAAGTGATTATATTGCCAAAACATTTAGCATTATGTAAATGTGCTGCACATCAGAAAGATGAATCAGAAATAACTAAAGGTAATAACTTTGCAGATCAAGCAGCTAAGTTAGCCGCACAACAAACTGAAGACACATTAATGTCTGCATCCTCTATGCAAATACCACTTGATGTACTTAAAGATGAATAAAAACCAGCACCAACCACAGAACAGAAGAAATGGTTTAAGTGTGGAGTACAATTAAGAGATGATCTGATGACTTGTGAAGTGAAACCAGTATTTTCCAAATCCCTTCACAGAACAGCAGCATTAGTGACCCATGGGGTTACCCATGTGTCAACGGTAGGGATGATACAGATCTTTATTACACACTTTTTATATTCTAAATTTTTAAATTTCCGTAAAAGAATTTGTGAGGACATTTCCCCACACCACCTCATCCATTTCACACCATTCACATGGATTTTATTGAACTAAGTGAAAGTCAAGGCTCAAAATACACTCTAGTGATTATAGACATATTCTCAAAATGGCCAGAGATTTATCCAGTGCAATCATTTCATCCCAACATATGGCATCCCTACTCTGATAAGATCAGATAATGACACACATTTTGTCAATGATGTCATCAGTAAAGTGAGCCTTTAGAAAAATCCGTCAGAGAAACAACTCTGGCAGAATGGATGGCAAAACTACTAGAAAATAAGGATATTGTTTTGAACAATAAACTGCCGTACGCCTCTTCTCAAGTTTCTTGCAGGTTGAAACCAGGCGACTGGGTCCTGTTACGTGTGCTCCAGAGGAAAAATTGGAGCTTGCCCCGCTGGGAGGGTCCATATCAGGTGTTATTGACAACACCCACAGCCTGTAAAATTGCAGAGTGACCCTCCTGGATACATCAGAGCCACTGCAAAAAGGTTGAGGTCCCGGGAAGCCCGGACACCAAGGAGGAAGCGCCTACGCTTGGTTGTTTCGGGGGTGAGGGTGTTAAGTGCGTTCTTGGGCCCCCGTGGGGTAAGCCCGCACTCCGCTCTCTATCCGATCAACTTTAGGCAGCCAGGTGTAGGTGTGAAGGGGAACCCTGCTGGTTACCTTGACTACAAAGCTCACCCTTGCTGATGCCAACAGCAGCTGAGCCACGAGGCAGACAGAGAAGATGGACATACAACAACAACAACAACAACAACAACATCATCATCCTCATCCAGGAAGAAACGCTTAAACAGTCTGACCACATGACTCAATCTGGGGAACCGACGTACCTGAAGAATTCAAACTCTGGACAACTGGACAAAAAGTACTCAACTCACTCTTCCTGTGGGCAGGAGTTTGAAAAACGTGCTCTCAGAAGTGAGATACTGGACTATAGATTCGGCTTGTTTCTCAAAGCATCCTGCAAGGTCAACGAGGGACAAAACCAAGAAATAGACGCTCTCAGAATTGCTGTAATGCAACATCGTGTAGCACTGCACATGATCCTGGCTGAGAAAGGAGGATTGTGCGTTTTATTCAACACCACATGCTGCACCTACGTACCAGATAATGTACATTCTTCGAACATGGCTTCAGATGCTATAGAGACTGTTGACTGTTTCCCTGGTTTTATTTTGTTTTCTTTATTTGAGTTATTCCTTGTTTAAAAGCTGTAATCTCACAGATGATGAGTTTATCATTCACAGCATACGCAGATGTACTGAAATCAATGAAGATCATGAAGATGAAGAGTAACAAAATGATGTACTAACTGAGAATGTGAAAGACAAGTAGTTACTTATTGTACATTTCATTTCTCTGATAAACAGGGCCGGATGTCAGAAGAAAATTATGTTTTGATCAGTTACATGAAATGTATTCTTTATATTTATCAGTGAAGCACATGTCTACGTGACTTTTAACATGTACCTTTTCTGTGATAAACAAATTGCAGCTTCCTCTTTCTGTTCTAGAACATACAGATTTAGAAAAGGGGAACCTCAGCTCTGAGAATAACTTTGTAACCTTTGTACAGACATACACACACACACACACACACACAGACAGACACAACTGTATAAATAAAAGTCGCAGACGGTGATAGAGCGCGAGTCCATGAGTGTCTCCTGTGCGAGCGCTCTGTGACCGTCCTCGCGAGTAAAAGAAGCTGCAGTGTTTGTGTTTTCTAACTCAGGAGTCTTGGCTAAAGAAAGAACGGCAGGGTGATTTAAAGAAATCCCCTCTCACAATGAAATTGGCTCACATGTGAACCGCCCCAGGAAAGGACGACCAAGAATCACCTCTGTTGCTGGGGATAAATTCATCCGAGTCACGAGCCTCAGAATTTGCAAGTTAACAGCACCTCAGATTACAGTCCAGAACAACCCCAATCCAGAATGGAATCCCAGCAGTGATAATAATTAGGGCAGGCTATAAAAATATCATTAGTACTTTTCACTAAAGCTGTTTCAGTGCTGTGGTTTACTCTGTAACTAGACAGGAATTTACTGAAGTTGTTGTTTCCAACAACAAGCTGAAGAAGCTGATGAGCAACAGCTTTCTCAAGGATTTTGGAAATAAAGGGGAGTTTGGAAACTGACCTATAATTATTTAAAACAGAGGGATCTAAGGGGGGTTTTTTTTCCAGTAGAGGAAAGATACTGGCCTTTTAAAGTAATCTGGAATGCACCGAGATGAATAGGAAGGATTGACCAAAGAGAGAAGCTGGGGGAGATGGCAGGGTGAGCCTCTTTAATGAATTTAGGAGGGATCTCTGTTGGGCAGGGTAAAGTGTAGATGTGTGAGACTACATCCAAAAGATCTGTTGAAGAAGTTAGTTTAAACTCAGAAAACAGAGCTGTTTGATAGACTTGGGGTGGTTGAAGTTGTACAGATTTTAACTATGACTTGATACTGTTGATCTCGTCAGTAAAGAAATCTAAAACCTTTTCACAGTCATTAGAAGACAAGGAAGTGAAAGCATGTTGAGGAGGATTAAGAAGTTTGCTGATGGTGTCAAATAAAAACATTGGAATGTTTTTGCTTGCTAATCAAACTAGCAAAATAAGATGTCACCAACCTTTAAAGAACTAGTTTATTTGGTTTGTATGACATGCAATTATAATTTAAATAAGAAAAAAAAAAGCATTGAAGAATCCAGGCCTTTAGATAATCTGGGGGGAAAAAGACAGACATACCTGTATGCATTAAGAAGTCAAACTTTTATCTAGTTAAGCCATGTCATAGTATTACTTGTTGCTTGTACTGTTCAACTTTGCTTTAAGTGTATTCTTGGAATCAGGCACTGTATTCTCAAGTCACTTATTTCAATCGACATTGTGTTGCTTGTCAAACAAAGACTAGAAGTATTATGCACGTAATTTAATATTATATTTATAATCAGCAAAACCAGAGTCTCAGCAAATAAGTCTAACCTCTTCAGTTGACAAACTGCAATTTAAATACATATTAATAAATTATTTATTTTGACGCTTTAAGGTGGAGTCAATGCAAATATTGATCCATCCATCTTTATTTAATTCACAACAAAGTGCAGACGACTAAACCATACAGACAACAACAACAACTTTTCAATATGATTTCATCTACATGTATAATGCTTGTCCTGCTAACAGTGATACCTGGTAACCACCAGAGTTTTGAACTCTTCTGTATTCATACTTAGTTTTCTTTTTAGCTCATTTCTGATCATATTTATTTTCTTCTAGCTGTTTGCAGTGAGACGCTCACTGAATCTGAACCAGTGGTTAAACGGCCTGGAGATTCTCACAAACTGATCTGCACATATGCAGGAATATCACATAGTTCTGATATGAGCTGGATCAGACAAGCTGGAGGAAAAGGACTGGTGCTTCATTTCTGATCCAAATGGGAGCACCAAACATTATTCCACATCTGTCCAGATTACTTCACCATTTCCAGAGACAACAATGTGGATCAAGTGTATATGCACATGACCAGCTTGACCACTGAAGATTCTGCAGCTTATTATTGTGCTCCAACACCACAGTGATACAGGAAGCCACAGAGCTGTACACGAAACACTGCAGATGTCACTGTGACACTGATAGTTAGAATCCATTTCATATTAATTGTTAACTAACCTTAAAATCTTAATTTGTAATGTTATATGCATTTGCTGGCCTCATATTTATGCCATGAAATGTTATTACATTTACATTACTATATTTATATATAACATAACCAGATTTTATGCCGTAACCATGGAAAGGACTAGAATGGATTTGTGCATTCCTAGTAGCACAGGGAATAATATTTGTCCAAAGTTTTCAAGGACAGTTTTCCATCACCAATCACTCAAATTCTTGTCTATTTTGAGGTGAGGAGCCTCAAACTACAAGACATGGCAGTTTATTTCTGTGCAAAAGAGCCACATTGACACAAGAAAAGAAGCCTTGCAAACACTGTTGTATGTGTGGGAAGCACTGAACCATGTTAAGCTTCAAAGATAAATAACAAAAGACAGAAATTGTTCATGAAAAATGACAGTTTTAAAATAATAGTGAGAATTTATAAATTTTAGGCTTCTAGATAATTAAATGAACCTCTAAAATATTCCAAAAAAAAAATTATTAACTGCAGAATGTTTTGAAAAAAGTGGCGTAACACACACACAACCGACCAAATTAAGAGTAGTAAATAGTCAATAATGGCTGTAGGAGGCAAAGGCAGGCAAACTGTATACTGTACACCCATAACAGGTTACCAGTCAACCACAGGAATAACACATCAACACAGAGAACAATTCACACCAATGGCCAGTTTAGAATTACAAGTTAATGAAACTGCTATAGTTACATTATGAGGAGAGTGTAACTGTAATTTTGTTAATTAATTTGCATAATGCATAATTGCATAATTAGTATTTACTGCTGTTTACACTTAGCTAGATTAACGTGATGGTGTTGTTTAGTATGTTGCTTTGTTTTTTTTTTTGTTGCTTGTTTTCTCTTCTTTTTCTCTCAACAGGTGATCCAGGAGATTTTTTCTCTCTTTGTCTTTGTAAGTGCCCTTTCTCACTGTCCCTTTTCCCTTCTGTTTTTCTTTTCCTTCCTCTCATTCTTTCTCCCTTTCCTATCCCCCAGTCATGTCTGTCCCATCTGTAACAACTGAAAATAAAATAAATAATAACAACAAAGGTTGATCAAATGGACCAATACGGCAATGCCATGATGATCCATTTGGCAAAATAAATTCATTTGGTATCCTTGTTGGTCTTCAGACAACAATTCTGACGGCTAAAGAACCAAATGGGACAGACAAAAAAAATAAAACATTTGCATAATGACAATAAAATTCTTCAGTCTTGATGCTTTTATTACAGTATTTGTTTTAGCACTGTGAGGAGGAGTCCATGCAAATGTTGATCTCCCCGTCTCTATTTAGTTCTCAACAAACTGATGACAACCAAACTAGACAGATAACAACTTTTCAGTATGACTTTAACTACAAGTATAACGTTTATTTTGCTGTCAGTGATTCAAGGTGAATAACACAGTTCTGCATTTTTCTGTATTTATAGTTAGGATTATGTTTTGCTCATTTCTGATCACACTGGGTTTTTTCCAGGTGTTTGCAGTCAGACGCTCACTGAGTCTGAACCAGTGGTAAAGCGCCCTGGAGATTCTCACAAACTCACTTGTACATATGCAGGAATATCAGATGGTTCTGCTGATATCAGCTGGATCCAACATACTGAAGGAAAGGGGTTGGAGTGGGTTGCTCACATTTCTGCTCCAAGTGGGGGTACTAAAGATTGCTCCACATTTGTCCAGAATTGCTTCACTATTTCCAGAGACAACAATGTGGATCAAGTGTATCTGCAAATGAACCGCCTCATTGATGAAGACTCTGCAGTTTATTATCGTGCTCGGAAGCCACAGTGATGTAGGAAGCCACACAGCTGTACATAAAAAACACTGCAGATGTCACTGTGACACTGATGGTTAGAATCCATTTCATATTAGTTTCTTTAAAGACTCCTAATTCTAAATGTTTTATTTTTTTTTAATCATTGTTAAAACAGCAATCCAATCAATTAATAATAATTGGTGATTAGAGCAGTCAGCAATAATACACATATTTCTTTCCAAAAAAATAAAAAGTCAAGAAATACTGGAGCCATTTCAAGTTCTTTAAATGATGATAAAGTAACTGTCTGGGTGTAAATGGCAGAAATACTACATGTGTATATTTAGGGACAAACAAACAACAAATGACCAACAAATTCTAGAAAGAAGGAGCTTAATGAACACATACAAGCTCTCATCATCATCATAATAATTCACTTTCGCTTTAGAGGACAGGGTATAAATATGCTTTAATTCAAGTAAAATTTCTGCAGCAATATGCAAATATGGGTTTATTAAAAGGAAGTGTGTGGCTGTGTGTCAGTGAGAAGACAGACACAGCACATATCACTCAGCTTTGATAATAATGATCATGTTAACACTGATACTGCTGGCTGTTGTACACTGTAAGGAATTTACTGAATTTGCCCTACTGAATATAATATAAATGCTAAAAAGTCAAATTACCAAGATAATGTTTATTTCTGTGTCCACAGGTGTGTACAGTATTGATCTCATTCAACCAGACTCAAGGGTTATTCAGCCTGGACAGACTTTTACCATCACCTGTCGGGTCTCTGGTTATTCTTTGACTGATGGCAGCTATGCAACAGGTTTGATCAGACAGCGTGAAGGAAAACCAATGGATTGGCTTTTTCATGAGTGGGGGAGGAAGTAGTGGCAGCCTTTATCAAAATGATGCTTTTAAAAACAAGTTCAGCTACAGCAGAGACATGTCTGGTGAGACCGTGACAATAAATGGGCAGAATCTGCAGCCTGAAGACACAGCTGTTTATTACTGTGTGTGTCGCCCCACAGTTATTCAAACCACCAACAGACCTGCACAAATACTGAGTAATTACTGGGTACTGATCAGTTACAGTTGTCCCTATGGTACAGAATAAAGCAAAGCTAATGTGGGTCCATGGTGTTGTGGTTTACACATTCACCATGTGTAAACCATTCACATGGTTCAATTTTGGGAGGAGACACAAACTTAATGGGGTTTCATCAGGAAAGGCACCCAACATAAAATTCTGCCAAATCAAATATGCACTACAGTACCTGCAGTGGTGACCCCTTCAGAATAAGGTAGCAGCTGAAATTAGGTTTATCTGGCAAAAAAATAATAAAATAAAATAAAATAAATAAATAGCATTAACATCACAAAGGGAAGTTTGGGTTGTTATTATAATATGCAAAAGAATTGTTCCTCTATTTTATCAGTCAATGGATCGTAATCATGCCCACACGAGTTTGGAATTAGGTCAAACTCCATGGCATGAACTAGGAGTGTTTACCTCTGTTCAGGTAGGTGGGCAGGCCAAATGATTCAGTTTTAAATTCTATTAAAAGCCCTTTATGTATTCCTGAAGGTATTTCCTGCATCACTAAATAACTCAAAGTCCAACAACATAATATTCTGCTGTCTGTGTTCTGCATAAATTAAATAGGAATATTGCATTTTTCAAATTATATCTCACTTTCAATACTGAGGGAAGTCAGGTAAAGAAATTCCAGAAAAGTTGATTCTGTTCATCTGGATGTAGCGTTTTTAGTGGGATAAACATTTCATCACTCGTCTAAGTGACTTCTTCAGTGTCAGATGACTGCAGATTTTCCCAAACTTACAAACAGTGCATTTGCTTAATGACTGACTCTACTGCCCTCACCAGATGCTGAGCAGAATACATGGTCTAGACAACAAGCTAAACACTAAAACCCCTGAGACAGAAGCAAAGGTTGAGGTAGTTTACTGCACCTCTCTTGTGAAACTGTAAACAAACCTAGATAAAAGATGAGAAGATAAATGCAAACTGAAAACATATTTATGACCACACTTGGCACTTGGGTGGTAGTGAAGCAAGTAATAGTGAGTAGATGGCTAATGGAGACAATGGATGAGATGCAGTAAAAAAAACTCAGATATTTAGTGGACATGAAGAGCAGAGGGGACAAGGGACCCTGAAATTTTGCATACAGTTGTCCACAGTATATGCTGTAGCTGTAGTGTCACCAGGGGTACTTTTGGTAGATTCTGTTCCCCCATGTCTGCTTGAATGCAATTTATTCTTCACTTTCTGTAGCAAAATGCCAATGCAAGCTTTCACTTATGTATATATATGTATATGTACATATGCTTTATATGCTTTATATATATCCTAACTGCTGACTCTTCTGAATCCCATAACCTAACTAGAAACTTGAAATGTCCCACCCTAGAAATGTAGACCACAACAACTTAACAAGTTGCAACAATTTAATTCAGTGCTGCTCTTTAGTCCTATACTCAAGCTTCTTCTTGTGGCTGGATAGAAGAGTGTAACCCATCTACCTTTTACTACATTGGCCACTTACATGGGAAGTGTTGTAGGATTACAAGAGGAGCCCCCTTCTGGGGCTCCTTTTGAAATTAATCACAAGACTTTTTAAAGGAAAGCTATTGCCAGTGAGGTCATGCGCCTCCTGGGTGAGGTTTTCTGGGCTTGTCCCACCGGGAAGAGGCCCCGGGATAGACCCAGGACACGCTGGAGAGATTACATCTCTCGGCTGACCTGGGAACGCCTTGGTGTTCCCCCGGATAAGCTGGAGGAGGTCGTTGGGAGGTCTGGGCTTCTCTGCTTGGGCTGCTGCCCCCGCGACCCAGCCCCGGATAAGCGGAAGAAAAAGGATGGATGGATGGATGGTCCTGCTGGTAACATGCTGTCAACAACAACTGGCTGCATTAAGCAAAAATAATATAAATGACTAAAAAAAACCAATTAAAATTATAGACAGTTGGATTGAAATAAATAATGATCAATTCAAACAAACCAGCAGGTTTTGGTGCCTTGCCAATTTTAGAACTTGAACTGCTTTAGCATCATGCTACGATCTAAGCTAAGAAACAAAGTCATTGACATCTGTCAGTCTGGGACTGTGTGTTCTAGACATAACAGATTTACTCAACTGAAAATAGAGTTGTAACAATACATTACATTTAAAACAGATTGTCTATTTACTGCTGAATGCATTGGTCTCTTGGTGGCCCTGTTACTTGGTGTTCGCTCGCTCTGCGGTAGAGTATCACTTCCTGTTCCTGCTCAAACACAGTGGTGTTTCTGAGTAGCTTATCTGCTTAGCAATTCAATTAAAAACTTCTAAATACTTTCTTTCTTTATAGTATAATCTTCACGTGCTTCATCCGAAGCACACTTTTTGTGTACTCACTACCTAATTTATAGCCAAAGTATTCACTCACTGTCTCTGTACTGTTTCGCTAGCTTAGCTTAGCTCGTAGCCAACTTGTTAGCACCATGGCTACTTCACCTGTCCCTCCTGCACTTTCCTGCTCATTGTGTCAGATGTTTAGCTACTCCTCGGCCTCCTTTAGCAGTAATGATACCTGTAACAAAGGTAGCATATTTGCAGCTCTGGAGGCCAGGATTACTGAATTGGAGACTCGGCTTTGCACCCTTCATTCACCCGTAGCTAGCCAGTAGGTGGTGCAGCCGAAGATAGTGTAGGCCCCGCTAGCTGTTCCCCGGCAGACCCCAAGCAGCTGGGGAAAGAGGGCGGCTGGGTGACGGTGAGGAGGAAGCATATTCCCAAACAGAAGCCCCAGGTACACCACCAACCTGTTCATGTGTCTAACCGTTTTTCCCCACTCGGCGACACACCCGCCGGGGGTCAAACTCTGGTAATTAGTGATTCTGTTCTCAGACATGTGAAGCTAGAGACACCGGCAACCATAGTCAATTGTCTTCCACGGGCCATAGCAGGCGACATTGAAGGAAATTTAAAACTGCTGGCTAAGGGTAAACGTAAATTCAGTAAAATTATAATTCACGTCGGCAATAATGACACCCGGTTACGCCAATCGGAGGTCACTAAAATCAATATTGAATCGGTGTGCAACTTTGCCAAAACAATGTCGGACTCTGTAGTTTTCTCTGGTCCCCTCCCCAATCAGACCAGGAGTGACATGTTTAGCCGCATGTTCTCCTTAAATTGCTGGCTGTCTGAGTGGTGTCCCAGAAACAATGTGGGCTTCATAGATAATTGGCAAACCTTCTGGAGGAAACCTGGTCTTGTTAGGAGAGACGGCATCCATCCCACTTTGGATGGAGCAGCTCTCATTTCTAGAAATATGAACAAATTTATTAAACCCCCCCAAAATATGACTATCCAGAGTTGGGACCAGGAAGCAGAGTTGCAGTCTTACACGCCAGTGTTGCCAACTCCTCAGTAAGGAAAATCGCTATTGGCTGTCCTAAAAGTCGCTAGAAGTCGCTAAATGACGTCATCGCCTAATTTGCATCATTGGTCATGCTAATGTAATTGTAATTTACATTGTTGGAGTGAGAAATAACATCGTGGAAGAGACATAAAGTGAGTAAAAAACGTCCTAAATCCATTTAGAATTTATTTAGAACTAAAACTTAAATTTCTTTTAGCAATTACTGTTTTTAATGTCACAATTCCAACCCTGCTCCTTTATCCGGGCTTGGACCGGTGTTGTGCCAAAAAGTGATTGCCTGCCAAAAACTGATTTTCAATGTTTCTGTGTATTTTTTATCTGTAATATCTTTACGTATGTTGGTAAATAGACTTCGGTGAAAAGGGTTTACAAAGGGGTTATATATAGAATTAAAAAAATATCTGTTTTTCAGGTATCTTTACAACTCTGTGTTATTGTACTTACAATATAACCAACCAGTCCTTTATCGCCACTTAAAATATTTTTACAGAACTATTGTAATATTTGCTCCCATTTCTGCTGTCCTCTTGGCCAACTTACTCTTACAAAAGAGATATTTAATGTTAATGAGATTTTTTTTTAACTGCATAAATAAAGGTTATATAAAAGTCACTGCCAAAAACTGATTACGGCTTCTACCTTGTTACACGAATGTTGTTTGTGGCTCAAGATGACTTTATGACATCCATGAGGGATGCATTTGACATATGTTTCACATATTATAGCCCAACAAGTTACTTATAGCAGTTTAAATACGAGCAATCAGTTTTTGGCAGACAATCACTTTTTGGCACAACACCGGCAAAAGTGACCCGAAATAGGCACTCTGGTGAAGTTACTTTGTGTGTGTGTGCTTATAAGTAGTTTTAAACCTTGTGATCTACAAAACAGCATAACAGTAAAAGAAGAACTGACTGCGTTACAGTCAGTGCGGGAGCAGCAGCTTTGCTCATGCGTGATTCATTTGCACTGTGAACATCTCCTGCCCTGACAGCAGCTGGGGGAGGACTATCCTCCGCCCGTGAGCGCTTCGGCACGGGCGAACTGCCACGGGAGCACCCGCTGCTTGTTGAGAGTAAGAGCGATACGCGCTTTCACGTCAAAAAGTCGTCATAAATAAGTCTCCAATAACACCAGAAAAAGTCGCCAGATTTGTCGCTAGTCGCGTTTTAGAAAAAAAGTCGCTAAGGGGGTCTGAAAACTCGCTAAATATAGCGACAAAGTCGCTAAGTTGGCAACACTGTTACACCCCTCTCTGCAGCTTCTCTCCTCCTGCTACCCCCCCCAAAACCCATCTCCATAGAGACTGTGTCAGCTCCCAAAAAGACAAAAAACAAACTAAAAACCAGCAATAAACAATTTAAACATAAAAAATCACAAAGAAAGAACAATACAGTATCCACATCTGAACCAAAGAGTAAAACAGTGAAATGTGGATTATTAAATATTAGGTCTCTCTTGTTAGGATTCAGAAATTCTTTTATTTCTGCCATATAATCTGCCTTATGATAACTGCATTAAGAACATGTTTTACAGCATTATTTTATCAGTAATATTTCTTACAGGGTTTATATTGAAGATGTTTGTCACCATATTGACCTTTCTATTCACAGGTTTAGTTCATTTTATACACATTGCTTATCTGTGCTTGTTTAGAGTTGATGTTCCATCCAGGAGGGTTGTAAGCTTCACTGGCGCGATGTTCAGGTGATACATGTTGAGGGAAGATGGGAACATAGTAGGTTAATTGCATGCACGCTTACAATACACATAAATCTAGTAGCAGGCCTGAGCGAAGGCCCAAGTGTCTTCTGCTTCTCTTAGAGACCTGCTGCAAATCAGTCTACTTAGTGATTGGTGACGAGGGTCAATAATTAGCCATTAGGGACCCTGAGGCTTGAAGTTTATTACCTTAAAAGGCAAGTGTTATAGAAAAGAGAAGTTATATGTCTGATTATAGCTATTAAAAATGTACAAGATGTACCCATGTCTGTCAACAATGTATTTTTGACCTGTACTTGACGTGTACGTGGGGGCGTACATTCTCTGTCCTATAAAACCCCCATTCAGTGTATTCTTGTCAGAGGAAGACATATGCTGATGCTTCTTCTCCTGTGTAATAAACTCATTGTTTGATTGCACTTTTCTGGAGCCTCCGTCGTTTGTTGTCTGGTGTTAAGATTCAAAAATTGGAGAAGAGGAGTACGGAGGGCTCTCAAGCAAAAACAACTCTGGTCCACGAGGTATGATCAAAGCGAAAGTTTATTGGTCACATGCATGGAGTTCAGCACTGAGTACTTCAGCATTGAACTAACTGACAAGATTCAAAAACAAAGGCTTTATAGAGGTGAAATAGTACAGCCCCCCTTTCCTGTTGCCAGGCAGATTCAATAAGCATACGTCAAATCAAAACCACAACTGTTCAGTTAACTTTTGACACAGTTTAAAAGAACATTGTCTCGTCTCCATCCAGGTGTTGTCCCCACAAGCTCGCTCTTATCTCCAGGACATCTGGTGTCTTCCTGGAACAAACTGACATTCTCAGCACAATTTGCAAATGCAGCAAAACACATCTCAACTTCTAACCTACTAAAATGATTCAACTACTGTGTGTGTGTGTGTGAGTGTGTGTCGTGACCTCTCCTGCACCCTAGCTCACCTCACACCTTCAGTCATCTCGAGACATGAGGCCCGCACGTATACAGCTGAAACTCTATGTGTAATTTTCTAGACTAAATGTCACACTCAAATGAAGCTACTTAAAAATATAAACGAGACTGCTGAGCTATTAAAGCTTAACACTTAGCTCAAAGAATATATGTATGCGTATATGTATATGTATGTAATAAAGGATAATAAGGTAAATCAAGAAATGTGTCATGTAAGCAGGTGTGTTGCGATTCCTTTCAGAGCTCCTGTCATCCCCACCGTGTATTGGCTGATCCTTAACGCCTGCCAAGAGTTTCTGACCCTCAATTTGACCAAGAGCCACAGCTCCGTTAATAAGCACAAATGCAATCATGTATAAAAGATTAAAACCATTTTCATCATTTTCAGTACGAGGGGTTTTTCCCCAGACTTCCAATATGTTTGCTCATATCACTTACAGGCTAACCGCTGCAAATTACAATGCTCAGCATGCTCTTTTGAAAGTCGCCAATTACATAATGACAGGGGCAGTGTACCTGATCCGACACACCCCCTTTTGAACTCTGGCCTACCAGAGTTCACCAAAACTGTGTGCTGTGTCACTCCTCGTCCCCCACAATCACCTCCATGTCGATCAACGGCATCATAGACATGTGAGCTTCTGCTCCTGGATCCACCGCCTTCGTGATCACCTTCTCTAACAGAGCACGGACACAAGGAATGAGACAGCAACCACAGGTCACCAAAATGCCTACCAACACGGCTAACGATAGCATAATTGAAAGTACAAACCCTTTCCACTGCCCGAACACAGAGGTCATCCAGCCCTCCAGCGGATTGTCAATTCCCGAATGTTCGTGCATGGTTTTGGACAAACTCTTCAGCCCCTCCAGAGCTCGAGTGACTGAGCCATCTGGAGCAGTGTTATTCGGAATGAAGGTGCAACACTGATCACCGAACATAGCGCATACGCCGCCTCGCTCCGCTAACAGCATGTCTAAGGCCATTCTATTCTGCACCCCCATCAACGAGGTCGGACCCAACTGCTCCACTAGCCCTTCCATCCCATCTCGGGTAAGGTTAGAGAGTCTCAGCAGATTATAGTGAACGTAATTAATTCTATCCACATTCTTGTTTGGAGTCACTGGAAAAAGAGCAGCGATTATTGGAATATTTTCAAACCCGGCTGCTATTTGATCCGCCAGCTTGTACTCATTGGGAACTCCCCTGGGCACTCCTATTGAGTCTATCCAGGTCGGCGAGTTCATCCTAGGATCATACGCATGTGTTCCCTCAGCCCCTCTCTTTACCAAAACATGTCTCTTGCGTCTAGCTGTCAGTGTGCGTGTGTCGTGCTGTGGCATTGCCTTCACCTGGTTTCCAATTAGCATAAGTGGCGCACCTAGCCTCACCATTGCGCACGTCCCCACGCTTCCCAGAGGAACACGAGCCAAAAGAGTTTTTTGCCCGCAATAATAATAAAGCCCACTTCTTGCCCAGGTCCCAATTGTCGTATTCCCATCACTTACATTGTTTGAAGTCCTCCCCGTCAGCGTAACCGAACACCAACTTGGGTCAATTTCTCCCACCTTATATCTCATGTGATTTGTGGAAAACTTGAAACACGTATAATTATCTTTTCTCGGCATAAATGGTCCTGCCTTCGTCTGTTTATCGGTCGGGGGAAATAAACTGGACAGAGCAGTGCAGTTTCCAGAGCTCACCGCTCCTTTAGTCATTTGCAGCATACAGCTGTAGCCCCACTCATCCTCTGGATGTAGTGGTGCCGGTTCTGTGAACAAACGTGGTCTAGCAGACGCACAAGCCACACAATTCGACACTTCCTGTTCCTTGGCATTTTGTGCCATCCAGTCCAGCCACAGGTTGCTGTCACTGAACCCGGTGGCACGCTCTATCAAGTCCTTTGGTTTTAACCTCGTATAATCTACCGTGAGGACTCCCCTCGCTTTTGTTTCCCGTTCCTCTGGTGCTGCGGTAGACGACTCGTTTCCTACTGGCTTGGACTTTGAGTCGACCAGGTTTATTCTAATTACCCCTGTTGGATCTGTTCCTGACTTATCTACCCTGATCACCAGGTAGAACACGCCTCCCGGACTGCCTGACTTAGGCAGGGCGTTCCAGGGACCCAAGGAAAGGGTGATGGGGTTCTGAGAAGCGGAAAAATCCCTCTGAATTGCTATCCCTTTTAACCCTTCAGGCACATGCGGCTGCCACCCTACTCCGGTCCATCCTACCACATTCCCCCAACCAGGAATGCACCACTTCCCTGCAGTATAAGACCCCAGCACAGCGTGGCTTCCCCGGCTGGAGTGAGGGCTCCCCCCCCGCGTGCATATGTCAGGGTGGCTAAAAATCCACACATCATATCCCCTCCAGCTGCTGTTTGCCCCTTTACAATTAATCACTTCACACAAGTCGAATGTGTATGCACTTGTGGACCCTTTAACATAGTCCAACTCTAGCCCCTTGTATCTGCTGAGACACCCATCCCTTGTGCCCGAGATCTCACGCTTTGTTCTCACCCCCGGCCCCAGTTCGGTGAACGATTCCTCTTGCAGTGCTGGAGTGGGCTGGCCTCCTGGTCCGGACAGTTCTCTTGGGTTTTTCTGCAAGGTGTAGACGAGCAAACATACGGCCATAATTAATATCATCACAGACATCAAACTCACAATAACAAGCAACATTTTGATTTGTGTCCTCTCTTCAAGAGGCTCTGATCCACGGCGCGGCATTTTCAGCTATTAATCTTGTAAGTTAACGAAGAATTTTAATCTTTATTTCTCTCCGTCTTTTGTGGTTTGTTTTTTTTTTTTTTCTCTTTTCAAACCCCCTTTTTCTGACCACTCAGTCTGTGATCCCTCCTTTCTGTAGACGTGGCGATTTCCTCCTCAGCTGCTCTTCTTTCTTCGGCCTGCCAGGTGGACTACTGACCGGCCCGTTGCACAAGGGAGAGGATTTATTCTGCCTCTTAGACTCGTTGCCCCTTGTGTTCGGTGGAGCCGGTTCCTCGCCCACCAGACTCTCGTCCGCTGCCGCACACTGCGTCCAATGGAACCAGGTGTCGCCTTTCCCTTTCAGCTGCACCGCTGTGGCCGTCCTGGCTGTCACCTCGTACGGACCGGTCCAGCGGGGTTCCTTCCACTTGCGCTTAATGACCTTCAGCCACACCGCCTTCGCGTCTGGGACCTCTCCTTTCTCCTTGGGTCTCTCACACACCACCTGTTTTGTGAAACTGGACACAAGTGCTTTCAACTCATTAAAATACTCAGTGTGAGACCTGTTCGTTTTCCTGGCCTGCTCCCCCGGGGCCATGGTCCAGGGTGCTGGAAACTGTCTTCTGGTCAGCAACTCATACGGGGTATAGCCTGTTGACTGATTCACAGAACATCGTATGGTCATCAAAGCAATGGGGAGTGCAGCAACCCAATTCAGCCCAGTTTGGGCGCATATTTTAGCTAGTTTATTCTTCAAGTTCAAGTTCATTCTCTCTACTTTTCCCTGGAACTGTGGATGATACACTGTCCCAAATTTGTGCTGCACTCCCAACATTCTTTCCACTTCTTGCAAATCTTGGTTTTTAAAGTGTGTCCCATTATCTGATCTAATTCTTTTTGGGAACCCGTGTCGCGGAATGTAATGATTGATCAAACACTTTATCACACTTTTCGCGTCCTCCCTTCGGGTTGCCCATGCCTCTGGCCATCCGGTCAGGGCGTCAACACACACCAACAAATACCTCACACCCCCTGGGCCTGTCTCGATCATATCAGTAAAGTCAATAACAATCTCCTCCCCTGGTCTCTCTGGCATCAGAAACTTACCGGGCTCTGGCTTCACTGCTGGTTTGGGATTGTGTGCTCCGCAGATTAAACATGTTCTAGCCCTCTCTAGTACCATGTTCCTCATATCCGGGTGCCACCATCGGCACAAGTTTTTCTCCATTTGTTTGACGCCCACATGCCCCAGTCCGTGAGCTTCACTTACCTTCTGTTCTGCCATTTTGGTCGTTAAGACGGGACGCCCGTCCGGGCTCCTCCACAGACCTTCCTCCTGCCAGGCTCCCTTAGCCTGCCACACCCCCTTTTCATCTGGGGCTGCCTCCTTCTGAGCCTGTCTGACCTCCTCCAATGTGTTAGTACTCACCTCCTCTTCTGCCGTTACCTGTACCAGTTGTCTCTGTCCTTTGTAGCCTGCGGCTTTTTTGGCGGCTTCATCAGCTTCCTGGTTTCCTCTTGCCACCGGGTTGTCTCCTTGTGAATGTCCTTTGCATTTCACAATACTCACCTCATCCGGGTCCATCAGGGCCTTCTCCAGTTCCTCCATCTCCTTCTTGTGGCGGATAGGTGCGTTGGTTGCTGTTCTGTATCCAGCTCTTTTCCACTGAGCCAGTTCCACATGTGCGGCTCCAAACGCATATGCTGAGTCCGTGTAGATGTTCACTTTCATATCCTTGGCCAATTTCAGAGCTCGAATCAGGGCTATCACTTCAGCTCTCTGGGCGGACTGCTGTCCCTCAATCCTTCCTGCTTCTATTACCTGATGCTCCTTTCCTATCCTGCGGACTACAGCATAACCTGCCTTCAATCCCTCTTCATCTCTGTGACAACATCCATCTGTGAACCACTCCTCTGCTCCTGCTATGGGTTCCGCCTTCAAATCCTCTCTCACTTTCTCTTCAACCTGGGCTCTTTTAACACAGTCATGTGGTTCCCCTGACCCCATTAAATCTGCCATGTTGATTCCTTCATGTGTGAATGTCAGATTGGGTGCGTCTAGGATTTTGCTCAACCTCTGCTGTTTCAGTGGGGTCATTGTGAACGCCTGTGAATTCACATAAGCCACCACACCGTGTGTGGTGAGCACTTTTAGTGGGTGTTCTCTCACTATGTGTGCTGTTTTCTGGATGATTTTTGCGACCCCTGCTGCACGTTGTGTGCACGTTGGATGCCTTGCTTCTATTGGGCCCAGTTTTATGCTAACATACATGAGCACATCTCTACTTCCCCCTTTTTTCTGAAACAAAACACCATTTACAATGTCATTTGTTTCAGAAACATCCAGGTAGAACGGCTCATCGTAGTTAGGTGTGGCCAAATCAGTGGCTCTTGACAAATCCTGTTTTAATGAAATGAACGCGGATTCCGTGGCTGGCGTCCAAGCCAACTCAGCCTTCAGGTTTCGAGCACCGACCTTCTTAATCAGATCCCTTAAAGGGGCGGTTTTACCTGCGTAGTTCGGAATGAACTGTCTGCTGTAACCTGTCAAACCTAGAAAAGAAAGCAGTTCCTTCACAGTTCTCGGCTTGGTATGTGTGAGAATTTGGTCTCTGTGTGCGTTCATTAACCCCACGGATCTGTGTGCAATCACCCGGCCCAGAAAAGTTACCTCTGGTCGGACCAGCTGCAGTTTCTCCCGACTTACTTTGAAGCCACAGTCTGCCAGTCTGTTCAACACCACGAGCGAGGCTGCCGTGCACGCCGCCGCTGAAGGAGCTGCAAGCAACAGATCATCAACATACTGTATTAGTGTGCATCCCTCAGGCAGTTGACATGGTGACAGGGCCTTTCTCAGCACCTGATTAAAAATGCCTGGGGACAGGGCGAAACCCTGTGGCAAACGTGTGTATCTGAACTGTCTGCCTCTGTATGTGAATGAAAAAATGTCTCTCAGTGACTCGTGCAGTGGGAGACAAAAGAATGCATTAGCCAAATCAATGCACGTGAACCATTTCTGGTCCCATGTGATTGCTGTGAGAGCCGTGTACGGGTTAGGCACAGGTACAGTGTCGGTGCTAAGTATTGCATTGATAGCTCTCAAATCATGTGCCATTCTGTTTTTGCCCGTGCCCTGTTTCTCAACGGGTAAAATAGGGGTGTTCCAGTCTGAGTGTGATGGTTCTAACACTCCTACCTGCAACAGCCCTTCAATGGTTTCAGCAATACCTGCGTCAGCCTCTGGTTTATGCCTGTACTGTGGTTTATGGATGGGTGCATCAGACTTCAACTGGAAAAGAACAGGCGAACAAGAAGCCAGGCCCACATCCGTGGGCCCTCTGGACCACAGCGTGTCAGGCAGTTTGGAGAGTTCTGCCACTGCGTCCGGATGATCAGTTTTTTCCCTGCCATGTGTTCTGGAAATTTCCTTATGCTCTAAAATCACAGCATCATTAGACAAGCAAAGTATACGATAGGTTTTACATTCAGGAGCATACCAAACATTTGGAATTTGTGTACTTTGCCACCATGAGTTGTCCAGCGCCCGCTTGACCATCGGCCCAAGATCTCGTGCCTCATGACCAAGATGGACCGCCAATGTAATGTGAGGAGCTGAATCCTCTCCCACATTGTACCAAGGCAGTTGGTCATCCGTTAATTTGACAGCCGCCGCGACACCTTCTTGCCCAATGTAAATATTATGTGTTTTTACATTCCACGTCTCTCCCTCTAAATCAGCTTCAAATTGTTCCCTATAGGTGTCATCTTCGTCCTTATCATAAAACAAGGTGACGTGGTATGGATCTCTAGGCTCAGAGTAGACGGCCAAGCTCATTATCCAGGGTCTCCATTGCTGGTATATTCTCAGAATGCCTTCCTCCACCAGCCGTCCCCAGTGTATGTCTGCTGTGGACTGCTCAGAGTCTTTGACCAGGTATTGAGTCTTTAAAGGCGATCCCAGGCACGGGAACACTTTTCACTTTTCTGCAGTTGATTGATCTCGCTTCACTCTCCTCCAAGTCTCTGTTAGTACATGACTTAATAATTGATCAACAAATCAATTTACTCTGCCTTACAGAAACCTGGTTGCAGCAGGATGATTATGTTAGTTTAAATGAATCAACACCCTAACTACCAGAAATCTCAAAGCACAGGCCGAGGGGGGCGGTGTGGCAGCAATTTTTCACACCAGCCTATTAATTAACGAAAGACCAAGACAGACTTTTAATTCATTTGAAAGCCTGATGCTTAACCTTGTCCACCCCAGCTGTAAAACTCAGAAACCAGTCTTGCTTGTTATCATATATCGTCCACCTGGGCCTTACACAGAGTTTCTGTCTGATTTCTCAGACTTTTTATCTGATTTAGTGCTCAGCTCAGATAAAATAATTATTGTGGGTGATTTTCACATTCATGTAGATGCTAAAAATGACAGCCTCAACATGGCATTTAATCTGTTATTAGACTCAATTAGCTTCTCTCAAAATGTAAAAGAACCCACCCACCACTTTAATCACACTCTAGATCTTGTTTTAACATATGGCATAGAAACTGAACATTTAACAGTTTTTCCTGAAAACCCTCTGCTGTCTGATCATTTCCTGATAACATTTACATTTACAATAATTGATTACACAGCAGTGGAGAGTAGACTTTATCACAGTAGATGTCTTTCTGAAAGCGCTGTAACTAAGTTTAAGAATATAATCCACCCACTGTTATCATCTTCAATGGCCTGAGTAGTAATACGATGGCAGCAATCCAAGATGGTGGCCAACCAAACCGGTTTGAGAACCGGTTTGACCGGTTTCGTGCGTGTGCGCATGCGCGTTCAGGTGTGCTGGGGGGTATGCGAGTTCATGTGTGGAAAACACTCCCTCTGGGCGGTAACGACTCCTCCTAGTGGGATGGTCTAGGTTGTATAGGTATAAAAGCGATCCTTCCACATACTTAGAGCATCAACACCACAAAGACCTAAGGAGCACCGACACATCGCGCTAAGGATCCCCGACGCATCGACCTATGGAGCACAGGATGACATCGGGATCAACCATGACACCCAGCCAGGACATCGCCCATGCCACAGCCACTCTAGGTATGTCTACAGGAGTATGCAGTCGGGGTCCTCAACGTAAAAAGCAACGCTGTGAAAACGCCGTAGATGGGACTGTATTAAAGTTAGAATATCGAGGCGCCGAAGGGTATGTGTATGCCTTTAAATATACCGATGGGAGTGTAGTGCTTAGTGTAGATTGTGGCGATGGTTTGTTTTGGGGGGAACCCCGTGTCATGTCTACTAAAAACTGGAAGCTCTTCCGCACCGTAGTGTGTGCGGACCTAGACAATGTGGGCTTCCCAGAGCTGCTGTATGTTTCCCAGTGGAACAGCGCATCAGGCCCAGAGCTTTACAGGGTTGAGGCTGATCGTTTCAATCGCAACCCTGACGACTTTATTTTTCTCAGTGTATGTGATGACAGGGATAGTCTTATTGCATCCAGAGGGCTTGAAAACTGGAGGTTAAATCCTTACCCTCTAAACCTCGAAGAGCGCACAAGATGGTTTAAGGACTTGTTTTTTATACAGTGGTGCGACTGGAGAGGATTGTCGCGCCTGTTTAGCCAGATTGATGACGCGATCAAGAGGGACAGACTCAACACTGCGTACGAGAGTATTAGAAAACGCCTTGTTTTTGACGATCTGGCGAGTTGTCCGAAGACTGGTTTGCCTGCTACCCTGTGCAAACCTAAAATCATAAGACCTTCAGACAACTAAACAATGAACTGGTAGGTTTAATGTGTGTGGGGTGTGGGGTTGTGTGTGTGTGTATCTGTGTAACAAATTAAGAGGTTTTGGTTTTCATTTTACAGAGCATGACATGCAGTCGTGGGACCTGACAGAGTCACCATCAACAGCGCTGCTAATCCAGACCCCCCAGACTCCACCAACCTCACCACAATGCTCGCAGGACCCCCTCATATCAGACCTGTGGGAGGAAACTGTAATCGACATCAAACTCGCAACTCTCCACCTGTTGATGTTGGCGTTGAATGAGTTTCTACAAGAGACATGTTACGGATGTCAAACAGGTCACCCCAGTCAGGTGCAACACAGCTGCTTGCAGGAATTGTCTGAGTATTTCTTTGACACCTACTATGATGATGTGATGATAAGGCTCCAGACTGACCGATTCATCCCAGCCATCCGGCTGTTTGTACGTTCAAACACCGTAGATGGGACTGGAACGCAAATCCGCAGAGTTGCAGAACACATCATGTGTGAACTGAGATCAGAGCGACATAGAGTATGCGCCATTAATGACAACATTACGCACCTGCTAGAAGCAAGTCGTTGTGCCCGCCGTGTTAAACCAGCCATGCTCCGCATGATTGGAAACTACTGGGCTGGGAGACACCTGGTTTAATCTGTGCTGTTCAAGTATCCATTGTCTGTGTTTGTGTCTGTGTGAAAATTAAATAAAAAGACGTGTTAACATCAACATCTTAGTCATTTGTGGTTTGTAAATCATGGAAACCACATTGCATAAAATATATCATGATCCAGCCCATCCTGCAGGGTTGGCCAGTTTAAATAAGCTACGTATAGCGGCAGGGGAGGCATCAGGTGTAACACCTCCACTATCTCAGGTCAAACATTATTTAGAACGAGACGACACTTACACACTCCATAAACCTGCGAGGATCCACTTCCCCAGAAATAGAGTATTGGTGACAGGGGTCAACAAACAGTTTCAAGCCGATCTGGTTGACATGTGTGAATATGTGGCAGATAATGTGAGATATCTGCTAACATGTATAGATGTATTCTCAAAATACGCATGGGTTAGATGCCTCACAAACAAGACAGGGCCTGCTGTATCAGCAGCTTTTGAGGATATACTTAGTGAGGGAAGGATCCCTGTGAAACTACAAACAGATGAAGGCAAAGAGTTTTATAATGCAACCTTTAAACAGCTAATGAAGCGATATAATATGAAACATTTCTCAACAGCTAGTGAGGTTAAATGCAGTATTGTCGAGAGATTCAATCGTAGCTTCAAGGGTAGGATGTGGAAGTACTTAACATCAGCCAACTCCCGGAGATATGTAGATGTCATACCAGAACTCACACTAGCATATAACAATGCTTATCACAGATCTATCCAAATGGCTCCGGCAGAGGTGAATAAGGATAATGAGAAGTCGGTCTTTAATGCGCTGTACAAAACGAGGCCTCAGAGGGAACTGTGCTTTAAATTTAATATTGGTGACACTGCACGAATATCAAAACTGAGAGGAAAGTTTCGAAAAGGATACGAGCAGACCTACACCGATGAGATTTTCACAGTCAAGGAGCGTATAGGGAGACAGCCTCCAGTGTACAGACTAGCGGATCTAGGCGGAGAGGTATTGAAAGGGACATTTTATGAGCCTGAGATGCAACGTGTGGTTGTTGATGAAAACAAAATATTTAAAATTGAAAACATATTGGCTAGAAAAAAAGTGGGTCGGAAAAAGCAGGTGTTAGTGAAATGGCTAGGGTGGCCCGACAGCTTTAATTCGTGGATTCCAGAAAAAGACATCGTTGAGGCGTGATTAACTCAGATGACGCAGCTCTACACACATTCATTCAACACTGAGCAGAGACTGCGAAAGCATGAATAAAAAGAACAACAATGCAGGCTTCTATGTAAGCCTCTTCTCGAATGCTTCAGCACATGTTTACCCGGGTAATAAGATATCTAATTTTAGAACAAAGCTAGCAAAACCTATTGTTTTGGATCAGCCGTATGAGGTCGCTGTTATGGAGATACAATACCCGCGCATATGGCAGTCTTTTCCACAATCAGATTCGCAAGTGGAAATTCATGACCCAGTCAAAGATGAAACCATAGCCGTAACCATGATCGAACTGTCTGTGGGTCATTATGCATCTGTGGAACAGATAATAAAAGAATTTAATTTTAAATGTCAGCAGCACCAAGCCACTGGAGACATTAAAATGCAATACAACGCAGTTAGTAACCATGCCTATGTTACAGGGCCTAGGGGGTCCATACTAACATTTAGAGGGAGACTGGCAGAAATCCTAGGATTCAAAACAGAAGACCCGTTTGTGCTTTATTATAAAAACACATACGCCCCGCACCCTGCAGACATATACGGTGGAAAATATAACATCTTTATTTATGCAGATATCGTTGATTACCAGCTTGTGGGTGACTCCCACGCGCGGCTATTGAGGGCTATAAATATTACAGACGATGACCGCCGCCTGCCTATTCTACAATTTGACAGCCCACACTACACACCTGTGTCAAAGACCTTAATCGACGACATAGAAATTGATTTGAAAGACGACCAAAATCAACACATACCCTTTTTATACGGCAAAGTGTTTGTCAAGCTACACTTCCGACCGATAACACAGCATTTTTGAGAAAAAAAAGATGGCTGTCTACAACACCGCTGAATCAAAATATGTAAAATACTACTTATCACAGGCTGGTGGAGAGCTCGGAGGGTATATTGGGACCACCACGCAATATGGGTCAGGGCTGGGTGGGTTGTTCCGCAGCTTGTTTAGATTTGCAGTACCGCTGTTTAAAAAGGGAATCAACATAGTCAAACCCCACCTAAAAACAGCCGCATCGGGCATAGTGTCTGATGTCATATCCAACATAACCAGACCCTCAGCCACTAAACAGGACGGTAACGGCTTGTATGTGTATACGCCCAAGCCATCTAAGACCCCACCCACAGGGCAACCGCTGTCTAAAATGCGTAAAACCACGAAACCTAGCAGGAGAACCACCAAACGGACACAGTCACGCAGAGTGAAAAGACCCAGATCCAGTCGTTCAAAAACTGCAGCGTTTGACATTTTCTAAATGGCACTGTTACACAGTCATTCTGGAGAATGTGTAAAAACAGAGCTGGACCTGTTTACTGTTCCCTACACACAGACTAGCATTGAGAAAAGTACATTTATCGAAATCCCACCTGTATCTGCAATCACTGATGGAGGGCCGATCGAGTTTTACATCTCATCGTCTGGAGAAGATTACCTGGATCTAAATGACTCATATATCTACACACGTGTGAGAATCACAAACGCTGATGGCTCAAACCTGGCTAGGGACGCTAATGTAGGATTTATTAATTATCCTGGATGCACCTTGTTCTCCCAAGTCGATGTTAATTTGGGAGACCGGCTCATTAGTCAATCATCCAACACATATCCATACAGAGGTGTGATAGAATGTCTTATCAATTATAATAAGGACACTTTAGACACACAGTTCAGCACCGGGTTATTCTGTAAGGATACATCATCACATATGAATGACACATCTATAGAAGGAGAGAACCAGGGGCTGGTGACCAGAGGTGGCTACACAGCAAATAGCAGTATTGTTGAATTGGTTGCACCAGTACATGCAGACCTGTTTTTTCAAGAAAAACTGTTACTTAATGGAATCGACCTGTCGCTGAAATTTGTGCGCTCTAAAGACGAATTTGCTCTCATGACAGCGGATGCCAATGCATACAGAGTTAAAATTGTCTCAGCCAGTCTCTTTGTCAAGAAAGTTAGTGTATCACCGAGCGTCAGACTTGCACACAGCAGGGCATTGCACCATGCAAACGCAAAATACACGGTAGACAGAGTATCTTTAACACTAGAATTACTGAGCCTTTTTTCCCTGGTGCAAGTCCCTACTACTAGATTTACTAGCCTGCGAAAATTGGCGTAAATTCCCCCCGACCTTAACACCTCTTGGCACCCCGCTGAGATTTTCACAGGTCTTCAGCTCCATTGTTCTCCTGCTTTTGTTGTGCAAACACATCCTCCCCCAACCCCTAACCATGAGAAATTCAGGTCTTTCCTTCCCTGCAAGGCTACTTTCCTTCCTTACCTGCAGTATACTATACACCATGGTAGTTTCTATGTGCAATATTTCTTATATGCAATATTAGTTCTTGTCAATCCTTGTCACTACATTGGATGCCTGGCCATAAACATATATACACAGAGTTGTACATATATTTATATATTTATATAGCCACACCTTATATAATATGCATAAAGTCCAGTTATACACAAAGACACATCTATATCATATATATATATCTATCTATCTATATATATATCTATATATATATAGATAGATAGATAGATAGATAGATAGAGGTGTGTGTGTGTATACATACACCAATATTTTTGAATACTCGTGTCCATATATATGTTTCCAGATTGTTTGTATAGTGCACTTTCTATACCGTGCTCTGTTCACTTTTTTGCAATGACAATGCACATTTTCCACTTGTGGGACAAATAAATGCAGATTTGCTGTGTGTGTGTTTGTGTTTGTGCAACATTGGCATTTGTTTACTCAGATCCAAGGCAGGCCAAACCTCTGTGTTACAACCTACATACAAAAGACACACATTCACAATATATGGGTACACAAGTCTGTTTTATTTCAAAGTGTTTCAAACTTTACAGTGTTTGCAGACCCAGTATCCATCATCCCTGCATTTGGCACAGGTGAATTTCTGACATGTTGCACAGGTAAACCTGCTGCGATTCCTGTTGCAGCTCTCTTGCACCTGCCACTGCGTTGTCTTTACAGTCCCCGGCACAGCAGCTGCAGCAGCCTGCCTCTGTGCTAATATTTCCTTGTGCTGCATGAATCGGCAATGAAGTTGCTGAGCTAGAAGACTCAGAAACAATCTTCTTTTGCCTGTCCACCCTGTACATGCCTTGTACAAAATGTAGGCATTCACTGCCGCCAGGTCCAGCATATTGTAGAAAACCGCTACTGGCCACCTGCGTGTTGCTGATCTTACGGAATACATCCGTGCCATTTGGTCCAACACGTCTACACCACACTGTAAAAGCAGAGAGAGAGAGTCATGAGTATATGTTTTTTTCTATAGGCCTGTATAGCACACATCAGAAAACATTGTAGCACTGGTGTAAAATTGTACACACATTCACATACCTTCATGTGGTTATAGTCTGTTATCGTGTTGGGTTTCCTCTTTCTGCCGTCACCGATCGTCACATCTTGGTGCATGGAACTTAGAACACACACAGTCTTGTTTTTTTTTTTAGGTGCATAAATTGTCAAGGAGACACTGCCACTTCTAAGCACTGAAGTGGAGAATACCTCTCGCTTTGCAGTATCTTTTGCAAGTTGAGGAAGTTCACGCCGGACTTTATTCACCGTGCCCAGTAACGTTGTTTTGCGCTGCAGCAGTCTGTGCGACAGTGACAGTGAAGTAAAGAAATTGTCCGTTGTGACATTTCTCCCATCATCCAAAAACGGCTCCATTAGTTTCATGACCACGTTCTCTGCCAGCCTCTCTCCCTTCTGACGACTGGGGTCCTTTCCCAAGTAAGGAGATGCACTACAGACATATTTGGTGTCCAAGTCCGTGGCCATCCAGAACTTGATCCCAAATTTGTCTGGCTTGGTTGCAATATACTGTGTAAATGGACAACGAACCTTGGTAGGGAACAGTTGTTCCCTACCAAGCATTTCTTGCAGCTGCAGCTGGCAACAACGGTCGTGCATTCAGTATAGCTGTGACTTCCGCAAGAAATGTGGTCAAAATCTCATGAGTAAGTTGAAGCATTTCTACCAGGCATTTCTGAAAGTTGTAACACAGAGGTTTGGCCTGCCTTGGATCTGAGCAACTCTGAGTGAGCAAATGCAAATGTGCCAGGCCTCAAGGATAATGGGTGGTTTGCACAACAAAAGCTGTAGGAGAAACAAGCTGACGACCTGTGAAAATCTCAGCAGGGGTGCTTAACACCTCGGGACTTGCACCAGAAAATAAAAAAGCCAGTAATTCTAGGGGGTGTTGGGTTTAGGGAAGTTACGCAAATTTGCGCAGGATATTAAACCTAGTGTTAAAGACCTTCTCCATACCTGCAGGGGCTAGAATATCAACAAATGACAATTTATTTATGGGCAGGATACCTAAATTTGTCATCATTGCATTCATAGACAACGAAGCATACACTGGCTCCTACCAGCGTAATCCATTTCATTTTGAAAACTGTGATATAGAATTCATGACTTTATATGCCGATAGTCAGGCTTATCCTGCTAAACCATTCCAGCCAAATTTCCAGAGAAAACACTATACCAGAGAATTTTACCAGCTGATACAAACCACAGGAAGACATTTAAAGGACAGACCCTTGGCCATAACACGTGACGACTTTGGTAATGGGTACACTTTATTCTGTTTCAATCTGGAAGCTGACGAAGGACATTCAGGGAATGTGTTGTTAATTAAAACTGGGAACGTGAGATTGGAAACCCGTTTCAGAAATCCATTACCCCGTACAGTGAACCTCTTGTGCTATTCTGTATTTGATTCAGTCATTGAAATATCTAACATGAGACAGGTGCTCTTGGACTACTACTGAGACAAAAACGGGTATGAACACTATAGAACTATCAGCCGTGATCGGCAGTATTATCAATAAAAACACACATTTCCTAGGCGTGATACCCTATGATCACCTAACCACAGGGCGGCTTCAAAGACTCCCTGCTATGGCTATTGTAAACACCCACCCTTCTACGATGCCCGGGGAACATTGGCTTGCTGTTTATATTTCGAGAGACAGACGCGGTTATTTTTTTGATAGTTTTGGACACTCGTTAGACAGTTTTCCCCCACCGATAAAGATGTTTCTTCTAAAAAACTGTTCCACTGTTTTATATTCAGGAAAACAAGTGCAGAACGACTTTTCCATCACATGCGGTCAACATTGTGTATTTTTTTTATATCATATGCAAAATGGTGTATCTTACGCCCGTCTGCTTAACATGTATGGGTCTGATTTAATTTGTAATGATGCTATGGTACGTCGATTTGTCAACAACATACAACCTGCTGCTGTATGCAGTGATTATGTGTGTGTGCAATGCGGATACTGACATGTACTAATGAGAATAATAAAAACTACATGAGAGCATGATTTAATCGAGTCAATGGTATTTTATTATCAAATCGCATATATGTATATATATATATATATATATATATATATAGATTCACAACACACTTTGTTTAAACATAAATAAAAGAAATCAAACATTAACAAGTAATAAAAAGACATAATATATTTATCAGTAATAAAAGAAAACAAAAACATATTTAAATGTAATAAAGACATAATATATTTAACAGTAATAAAAGAAAACAAAACAAAACAATTTAGCAGCAATAAGTGAAAAAAACTTTACAGTAGAAAAACATCAAACAGTAAATATTTTTAGCAGAAAAACAATTTCAGCTGAATTCAAAAATCCAACCACTCTACAGGACCTCCCTTTAATTTGTTTTTTTTATTCTTTATTTTTTTTAGTGTACTATGTCGCAGTGGTCCGCCAGGGGTGTTCTTTTTTGGTGTGTGTTTTAAAAAAACAGGGTCTTCAGGCAGTGTGTGATCGGTTTTATACATGGCTATGGTCTTACGTACACCCGTGTTAGATATGGCTGATAACGGTACGTTTAAATCTGAGACAGCTTTTAAAAACTCTGACCATCCGATGGGTCTCAAACCCTCAGAAGGTGTGTGTGTGGTTGTGACGGCTTTAATTAGATCATAAATGTGTGAACCAGGGATGGTGTGTTTATCAACAACAATTTCGCCTTTGTAAGAGATCAAGTCTGGCGAACGGCTCACCGCTGATAGAATAAGTTCCACATTCCTCCTACTCCTTTTAGGTATGTGTGTTAAAACATTCTCCGCAACAAGATCCCTCACCCCTGCATCACCATGAACAGGCGCTGTGTCCGCCAACTGGGGCTGCACATCCCTGTTAAATTGTTCAGGTAGTGATAAAGACAATACATTCTTTTCACTGGCACCTTGTCTCACCAGGGTAAGGTATCTTTGGAGAATATCGCCGTATTTTTTAGCCTTCTCATACACATCTATGTCAGAATCTTGTAACACATGTAACATCTCCTTGTCCAACTCGTTCTGAGCCTGTTGTCTGATGCGACCGGTGTGGTGCTGCTGCTGCTGTTTTATTAAGTCCAACTGGTGTTGGGGCACCAAAAACATCTTTTCCACATGTTCCATTTTCACCTGTTTGCTATCAGACTGGTTATGAAAGGGATCGCAGCCCCTAATAACGGCAGTAAAAACCCTCCAGATTGGTTGATTGTCTTTCTCTTTTTCAAAGTTTTGATCTTTTTGTCTGCAATCAGTCTGATTAGAGATTTTTTCTTTTTTAGTTGTTTGTACTGTTACCGTGCAATACGTTAAAGGCTATCTCACACAACGCATTGATAAAATCTTGGTTTGAATTACTAATAATAACTCTGCGTAGAGTAGGAGGAGCCCTGTATATCATCTCCAACAGAGACAGATTCCTCCGCATGCGCGATGACATCCTTTCACCTCTTTGCTGATTTTTGTTTTGGAATGTAAACAACCGGACGGTCTGATAGTAAATTTGTTCTGAGTCTTAACTGGTCCGGGGTCTTAGCTTTATAGTCTATTAAAAGATACCCGTATGTTGTGGATCTAGCATCATTAAACGATTCTATAAAATATTTAGTATTACCAGGAAACATTTGCCTACCTAAAAGCATAACCTGATATTTATCTCTCGGATTTTTAAACAATATTAGGTAGTTAGTGTTCAAGGAAATGGTTCTACTGGATTTTCCTTTAATAAACAAATTCTGAACTAGATATATACAACTCAAATTCCTATGATGCACATACTTTGTGAACACATTTTGTACTTCTAAATTGTTAGCGGCATCATTCATTACATCGTCTATAATTAACAAATTGTTCTTGTCTGTAGGCAGAAGGTTGTCATCAGCAAGAGATTCGGGTATACCGTTAACAAAGTTTATGTCTCTTATCTTAAGAAGCTGGTCATATAGTGGCTGCCAGCATGAGTATATATACACAATATTATCAATGCTGCATGATATAATCCTGTAAGAGTTTTCAATGACGCTTTTAACAAAAAAAGTCTTGCCACAGTTACTGGGACCGCTGACCACCATGCTGAATGGGTGCTGCAACCGGGCATCAAACCCCTGTTCTAATTTAAAATCCATAAGGTAGGGTTGTGAAGTCTGGGAGCACACGGCATTTATTGTAAACAACTTTAACTTTTTTCACAATGGTTTCATTCTTCAAATGAAGCTTCTTTTTATTACGTCTGATGCTATCAGACACGGCAACTAAGTGTGCGTCTGATGTCTGATTGGTCACAAACTTGTGGACTAAACCTTTCAAGGAGTCGTGGGTGACAACTTTCGAGTTTAATGCATTCAGTGTCACGCCTTTACATTTGACCTGGGTCTTGCCCAGCGATGTGTGATACGCATAGCATTTAGGCCCACCGGAAACAAATTCCGCTATGTAATCCTCCACACCACCCTCTCCAGAATCTAATTCGCTTGTGAGATCCAACAGAAACGGACCTAGAGGAGGCATCCAGTCGCCAGGGCGTGCCGTGAAAATGACACTGTCCGTGTCACAATACAGCACACGCTGCTGCAAGTTGTCTAGCAAATCATACAGCATGAGTCTGGCGTGTGCAGTGGTCATGGCCCTGACAAAGACATTAATGTCCTTCACACGGGATGCTCTACCGTCAGCGTGGCGCCACTGCACCATTGCGACGTCGTCAGAGATGAAACAAAACTGACGCACATCGTACTGGTCACTAAATCTGGAAGGGTCTGTAATGAGCTCAGATGACGCCATATTTGACCTCATGCTGAAACGACCCCATAAAGAGTTTAGCAACAGCTTGTTACAGTTACGAACAGCTTTATTTACACAAATCTTGGATGGGTCTAGCATTATACCCTCCTTCTCATAATACTCGTCTATGTACTTCTGCTGTTCCTCATGTGTTTTCACGTGTTCTGGATACCCCGAGGCCTCCTGTTTTAGTTTTAGAAAGGCTTTCACATAGTCTTTAAACAATGTGTCAGTCTTATTGGGGAAATGCCACACCTCATCAATAGAAAGAACCCTGTATCCCTTCTCAACAGCTTTTTCAAGCTCAAATGAGACCCAAGTGCCTTTCAACACCCGTTCGCTGTCACAGTGCCTGCATGCAGTGTGCTGGTTCTGGTCTTCAGCACACATGCTGCAGAGTGGAAACATCAGTTTGCCGTGGCACCTGTAGGGTAGGACTGGGTGAAAAAGACCCTTAGGTGGGAGCACTGTGCATTTAACAAAGCCGAAATAATTTTCTAGCTTGTCAAAGTTGGTGTAAATGACTTGAGGGTGTCCTACAGGATAGTCTTTTTTAGACTGCACTGTGGGATAGAGACTGGTGAAGTCATAGTAAAATATTTTTTCATCACAAGCAGTCTTGTGGTACAGTTTTAGAGCATTTTGCGACCGCCAAAAAGGGCGTCTCGGGGATTCAGGCGTTCTGGCTTTCTGTATGTGTGCATGAAAGCCACAACTGCGGGGTCTGTCTGCTTCAAGGCAGCCCATTCACATTCCCACATCACTATTACTCTCAAACCGTGTTGTGATCTCAGTGCATCCACTTTGTCACAAAACATGCGATGCAGCAGTCCGTAGGATGCTTTGCTGACAGGATTAACTTCACTCTCGGGGTAGCGTTTAACACAGCCGTGGTGAAAACATCCTGCAAATTCATAAGCTGTATTACTTGTGGGGTCAAAACCGTCCACAAAATATGGCCCAACCCTCTGTTCGCCTCCTCTGAGAGCATGTTTTATCACAGTGTTGGTGGTGTGGGACACGTATTGAAGCCATTCGATAGAGACGTTAGAAAACGTCTTATTCTGCTCAACGTATGCCCCATCATACGTGAGAGCGAGCGTGTCTCTAGGCAGAAACAGCGTTTTATACACACCCATACTAAATGCAGCCAAGGTGGTATATGTGAATGGATCAACTTGTGTACAACCCAGTAGCGTGTCACGATATATGCTGCATGCTTTACGCAGGACATCAACATCGTTAACACAGTAACGCCTGAGTTCAGCCTGGAAATCAAAGGGATTCTGTGAGGCAACCTGGTACCATTCCATGAATCGCACCTTATCGCTTTCAGACATGTGCTCATAGCCGTAGAAGGAGGGGTCTGGGTACGGGCCCACATAATGCTCATTATCCCTCGTATTAAACCTGTGTGGGAAATGGCCCTTCTGCAGGTCTTGAAAACCTAAAGCAGAGGGTATTTATGTAATTGTCAAACCCAGATGCGTTGTGTGCTATGAAAGTGTACCCACGAAACCTTGGGCATCTGTAATGCTGCACAAACGCATCCACACACTTTAATGTATTAAATGTGAACTTCTTGCCCTTCAGATCAGACGCACACACAAAGTTAGCCTCGTGTTTACCGTTATGTTACCTCGTCTCAAAATCATATAAAATGTATTTATCGCTAGGCTTCTGTTTTTCAACAGGCTGTATGAAACATGTCATGGTTCGTATTTGAGGAAAAGACAAACGACTGGAGGTCCCAGTAGATGTCAAAATAGTGATTTTATTAAACACATATATGTGGGGAAGATGAGCATCATTACACTTCCAAAGCCGATCTCCCCAGAACAACAAATGAGGAGTGGTATATATAACAGTTGATGACGAACATTATGCGTCAAAGCAGTTGGATTTACTGGAAATCTAAGTATCAATTCTCGTAATCTAAGAACACTCCAGTACATCGGACCTTGGAAACCCTTCACTCCCTACTCCAGATGTTCTCTGTTATTGCTACACGGTCACGTACACTGGACAAGTCACGTAGCAGTTTTGAGCAAAACAAGTTGAGAAACTGTGTGTGTATGTGTGCAGGCCCCATTATGTGTCTTGTGTGTCTTATCCTCCGTGACCCTCATCCGAGTCATCTGTTGCCAGGCAGACTCAACACTGCAGCAGATTACTGGGCCCACAGATCTCTATGCTCCATGCTGTGATTTTATTATATGTGATGTGTTGTATTGTAAGCAGATATGGAATCATCTTAACTTTATCTTAACTTTCTCACTTCCCCATAACTTCAGACATTCAATTAACAACTCTCTAATAAGCAATATGGATAACATGAATATAGTTAAACCTGCAATGAAAGATCATTATGTGATTATGACAACACCTGAAATACAGACTTTAATGTGACATCAACAGCTTCAAAAAATGTGTCAATGAAATGATAACTAATGCAACATGAATAGTAACCGTAAAATAATTTTATAAACTCCACAAACACTGATGGTCGGAGTCGCCGGCTAATTTAGGTTCGCGACAGTGCTCGCATCTAGGCTGCGCACATTTGTGTGGCAATTTCTTGGATTCTCTATATGTGTTGCCGCATTTGCAGATGCGGTTACAGTCACTGCATTTCACTGTGGGACCTCTGTGGTGTTGACAGAGTGTGTAACAAGTGTTACATCTATGTTTACAGCTGTGCTGTAATGGTGTATTATATGTACTGTAACAGAAATTACACACATAGGACGCCCCCAAAAAAGCGGGTGGGTTTAAAATCAGGTGGTAATGTTGATTATGGAGATACATCATCAATGTGTTTGTGTTTGGCTCTTCATGTGTGAAAAAACATTCCAGGCGTTTACGCCCTTCTGTGTGGTAATAGATCACAATCTTAATGTTGAAGTGCTTCTCAAATTTGCTGACATCAGAGAATGATACTTGCTGTGTGTCGCATAGACCTACTTCAGCATGCATCTGTTTAGCTGTAGCGAGTTTTTCAAGCTCAGAGGATGTTGAGTTTAATGAATGTGCTATGCAAAGGGAGAAGCACAAATTGTTGTGTGTGTTGTTTGGCGTGTATAAATGTCTGCCTTTCTTTGAGAGAATCTCATCATAAGGTATGTGCGCCAGTCTTAAGCGAGCCCCGCCACCACCACTACTGTTCTGAGCTACCGTGACAAACTCTAATTCATCATCACCGATAGATTCATCATTACTAGAAACAGCTCCGGATCATACCGATCATCAGCGTTTAAAACAGCCTGAACATCTGAAGCCAGCGAGGGGCCACGCAGGACCACGTTTAGAACACTGCCCTGTTGAGATCCAGCCACAGCTCTGTCTATCACATTGCTTAAGGACTCGCGCACTCGCGCAGGCACTTGTTCTGGGTGTTCGAGACTTATACCCCTAAAATCAATGCGCTCACGCAATTCGCGAGCATTAAAATTAGGTATCTCTCTAATGTGTGGCTGAGAGCGACTGCCAGACCCAGACTGGACAACGGGGTCGATTACTGCAGTATCTGGTTGTGAGAAATTTGCAATGATTGAGGGGGTGTGTGGTGTTGCACCATCAGCAGCGGCACCCGGACACTCATGTGTGGCAGAAGTATCAGTAGAAGCGGTAACAGGCTTAATAGCAACTGCAGTAGCAGCAGCAGAGGTGGCCCGGCTAGGTTGTGCATCAGACGCAAAATCAGCAGCAGCACCAGTTATACGGTTAGCATCAGTAACAACAATGGCCCCTGCAACAGTGGGTGTACAATCAGTATTATTAACAACAATAGCCCTAGCAGCAATAGCTGGCGTAGGAACAGTCTGACAAGGACGTGTATCGGTTGAGGATGATGCAGCTACACTACTAAGTCTTGCATGCAAAACTTGGCATTTGTTTACTATTTGCGCAGCCCACTGGTTATAAGCCTCAAAGTCAAACCATTTAGCTCGAATGGAGGTACCATCATTGTGTTTGAATAATTTACGGGGTGGGTCCATGGTGTGGATTTTAAAAGTCAACGATTTAAAAAGCGGGTACTACCCAGCCAACATTTATATGTGGGGCCCATATGGTTTGGAAATGGGCTGAAAAATGGGGAAAAAAACAATCCAATCTCTGATTGGATTGTTTAATTGGTGATTGACATGAAATTGACCAATCAGCTGAAAGGAAGAAAAATAGGGTCAAAATTTGGATGTGTAAGTATAAACCCACACACAGCCAGGAAAGCCGAGCGCAGAGTTGTTTGTAGCACCAATTCAGCCAGAGTGGAGCCAGATGGATTTTCCATCCATCCACACTGTAAAGTCTATAGACCAGCAAGTGATAAATTAACAGTGTTGTTGGTATTTTCTAAAACAGTTGTATGCAATAGGAATTGCTGTTTATAGTCCTCCTGTATATCTGCATGTTGCTTCCCAATTAAAACCTGTGATAATGGAGATTCAAATTCATGTCATACCTATACCAACAGTTATCAAGTATCCGGATCGACCTTTACTGATGTGCTTAAAGGAAAATTGTTATTTCCATGTATTTTCCTGTTCTGCCTTCGATTTTGAGGACTTCCCCCCACATTTCTAGTTGTGACAGTGCACTACAACAAAAAAATCTGCTGTGATTTACATTTGTTGAATGAGCAATTTTGTAAAATAGTCTATTTTTGTATGCACAGTTTACAAATTTGTCCTCTACAGCATGGACTGATTGCATGCTAAAAAGTTGTTGTACAATTTCTATAGAATACGAAACAACTCAGTTCATTTTTGATCATATCAATACCAGCATATTACACAACTAGTGATGGGATTTCCGGCTCTTTTTAGAGAACCGGCTCTTTCGGCTCTGCTCACTAAAAAGAGACGGCTCTTTGGGCTCCCAACCGGCTCTTCAGGTTGTTTTGTTGCTTTAATTAATTTATTATTAACAACAATATAAAATTATGCACAAAAGGAATTACTAATGTAAAAAAAGAAACGTGGTTGTATTTATATATGTTTATATATAAATATGTATGGTGGCCCCTAGAGACAAAGCATGTACTCCAAAACTCCAAAACCCATTTCTAGCATTAACTGAACTTCCAAAACAGAGCTACCTAGATCACTTAAATTACACAATTGAAAGCATATGTGTATTGTTTGTGTATTTATACACAAGCACTCATATATATTGAAATAATTCCAAAAACTGTTCATTTACCTGTTACTACCACATACCAAATCCGGTGGTTGGTACTTCCTGGCTTGTGTAGCCACTAGGTAACAAAAGCTCAACACTGTGCCTAGCATCCTGGAGCACTTCTGTTGTGTTTTGTAAGTGCTTCGGAGTTTGTACGTGCTATGGAGTTTTTACGTGTTTTGGAATTTTTACATGTTTAGGGGTTTGCAAGTGCTTTGTCTCTAGCGGGCACCGTAAATATACTTTTATTTATTCACTCCACATAAAATGTAATAAATAAATCATATAATACAAAAAACAACTATTTACATTTCAACATTTAACTATTTAAATTTTCAGCTTTTTCCTTTTAAACAAATTTAAAAGTGAAACAACACAAAACACTGCAAACCACAACACAATTAAATATAAATTAAAATATGAAATGGTAAATGGCCTGCATTTGTATAGCGCTTTACTCAGTCCCTAAGGACCCCAAAGCGCTTTACACTACATTCAGTCATTCACCCATACATTCACACACTGGCAAGCTACACTGTAGCCACAGCTGCCCTGGGGCGCACTGACAGAGGCAAGGCTGCCGGACACTGGCGCCACCGGGCCCTCTGACCACCACCAGTAAGCAAACATGGGGTTAGTATCTTGTCCAAGGATATTTGGCATGCAGCCAGGAGGCAGCCTGGGATCGAACCACCGACCTTCTGATTAGTGGCTGACCTGCTCTGCCACCTGAGCTACAGCCACCCTTCTTTTTGAAAACAAAAAGAAGATGCACATTCTCTGTCATACGGGCCTGCATGAATAAACTTTCTGAATCCTTTATCATCCGCAATTGAAAATAGTTGTGGATGATTACTATACCTTTCTAATGTGACATTGTTGTCCCTGGCTCTCTTTCTCTCACTCTCTCTCTCCCGCTCTGTTCCTGTGCTACTGCGAGTGTAACTACCGCCCCTTCCCCCTCTGCCCAGCGCAAAGCACAAGGCTCGCGTGCGGAGTGAAACGGAAAAAAAGTGCGAGAGAGAGGGTGAGAGAAAGAAAAAAAAAAAAACATGCTTGCATCGTTCACTTCAAAGAGTCGTCTCTAAGAGCCGTTTCGTTTCGACCAACACATCACCAACAACCATGATGAAAAACGCTCATCTGCTTCCATCACGATCAGCTGATTAACATTGAGCTGCTGCAGTCAACACCATCAAACTAACTTAGTGTTTAATGTTATCTTATTTAATGCTTTTATTTTTAAATCTTTACCAGAGCTTAAAGACTGTATATGTTCACACCTGGTGTTAGAAAACCGAGCTCACAGCAGTATTTTTTTTTATAACAGGAAATTAAAATTTTTATTGGTTACCGTGTTTATTACCACTTTTATCAGTAATGTACTTCCTATAAAATATAGATTTGATAAGTTACCGGTTTATTGAAATCAGCTAGTGAACACATCGATCACTTTATTGATCTACACGCCTTGCACTCTTGTGAGCTTTGGTTACTAACAGCAGGTGTGAATGTTTGGAGTCCAAAACGCAGATAAAGATTAGAATAACAAGGCAATGTAAAATCAGTTTAATGCAGTTTGCAGTAGCAGCTCAGATGGAAATCAGCCAATAGTGAGGAGAGCAGAAGACCAAAACTGTCAGAGTTGTGGGACAAATGAAGAGAACACTGTTGGCATTATTGTTAGCATAAAAGATGGAAATTTAAATAAATGTTAAATTTTAAAATTGATCATTGCCTCCTGTGCCTAAATAAATATATATATATTAGGGGTGCAACAATACTCGTATCGATATTGAACCGTTCGATACACTGCATTCGGTTCGGTACGCATATGTATCGAACAATACAATTTTTTTTATTTATTTTATCAACTTTTCTTCTGACGATGCTGTCTGTGTTGAGCACTCAGTGGATCTGCGTTCGACTACTCCGCCTAGGCTGCACTGTCGAGTGTAGATCCACTGAGCGCAGCGCAAGCTAGCGAGGCAGAAGCTAAGCTCGTTGCAACATGGCAACTGCCTCAACGCTACCCGAAATTGAACCTCCCCCACCCTAATTCAGATCTGGCGTTTGGAACTATCTTGGTTTTCATGTGAAGCATGACCCTGATGGTAAGCGCGTCAAGTTCAAAAGTAAAACAGTATGTCGGATGTGCCACGCAATACTCAATTGGTGGGAACTAGTGCGTTAGCGCAGTTAGGTGGTTAATGTGTTGACGTCGTCCAGCCCCACGCACGGGGCGATCTGCGGTAACTTGTTAACGGAGATTTGCCGCGTTATGGCGTTAATGTCATTTTAACGAGATTAATGCTGACAGCACTAGTGGGAACACAAGGAATATGACTGCACATTTACTCCGACATCATCCTAGTGCAAAGACAAGTGGAAGCAGACAAAAACAACAAGCACGCATGCTACAAACTTTACCCGAGTCATTTAGACAGCCGTAAGCACCACCATAGATTCTTCTTATGGGGACCTGATATGTTTAATATGCTGCTGAGAATATAGCCCAGAAGAAGCGTATAGTATAGCTTTTATTTTGGAAAGAGCCATTTCTCTGTAATAAACTCTCTTTTCCAAAGATGAGTGATTTCTCGATCAGATAGATTTATTTTTTTATTTTTTTATTTTGTTGTTTCAGCAACATTAAATTTAAAAACTGTATTAAAATATATTATATTAATATATATATATTTATAATTTTAATAAATGACAAATTAAAAAGGCATGAACATTTTTTTGTATCGAAAAAATATCGAACCGTGACACCAAAGTATCGAACCGAAGCGAACCGTGAATTTTGTGTTTCGTTGCACCCCTAATATATATGTATATTAGGGGTGGGCGATATAAACGATATACGATAGAAACGATATAGATTTGGCCAACGATAGAGATTTTGACTATATCGCTCTATCGCGATAGCGCATGTTGATGATGTCATTAAGCTGCGCCTGTTTTGGTCGAAAGTATTGCAGCGGCTACAACCATTATCATCTGTAAATTATGTTCTCCTGACTGAAGTTTGGCCCGTGTATAGCATCCTGCTATGCGATTGCATTTGTCCCTGACCACCAGAATCCCTCATGTCAACTTTTATCGAGTGGAAAAAAAGTTGCCGTTCATCCTCCAGCTTCACTGTGCTAATGTTATGCTAACATAGCTGTGTCGCTAGCAATCACGCAGCACAACATTATATACCAGGTAGTCCAACTTCGGTAACCCTGCAAACGCCACTGCTGTTTAGTTTTCTGTCTTCATTTATGTTGGGAGTGATAGCAGAGCTGTATGTTTGAATTAGTTTCAAAAATCTGTCAGTCAGAACATGGTATGAAATGTTTAGGTATAAACTAGCGAGCTAACTTCCTGTTAACTTATAACTCCATTAAATTTAATAAATTCTGCTTTCATGGATGCATGGATGTTAAACTTAATTGTTACACCTGATAAAGCAGCAACGCTGATGATTTTATTAAAGATGAAAGAATTTAGACTGTTTTTAACTCTCAGTGTTCGTTTGACTTGGGACCTGAAGTGGACGGAGTTTTGGACCCAGATTACTCCTTACTACGGCAGCCGTAATGCTCTGACAATCCATCAAGCAGTCCATCAGCAGGCTTACCAAAGTTGTACTAAAACATTTTTTAACAGATTTCTACAAGCCAAAATCGGTTCAAGGTCAGTGAGCACAACAAGAATTCATACATAAGGCACACTCTCGATTTTTGAGAAAATTAAAGGATTTTAAGTGTGCCTTATAGTGTAGAAAGTATGCTATACAGAAGAAAAGAATATATTGTGATATATATCGTTATCGCACATGCTTCAAATTATATCGCGATATGAATTTTAATGTACATATATATATATACATATATATATATATATATATATATATATATATATATACTGAATACCAGTAAAAAAAAAATGAAGTAATGCACTCCTTTCAAGGATGCCCCAAAGACCATCACTTTTCAAAAATAATAATAGTAAGTAATACAAATAATATGAAAGTTACTTACATGTCAAAGATGGTGCTTGTGATCTTGAAGAATCTAAACGTGATAAGGAAATGAAAGAAAGTGCATGAGAAAAAGAAATACAAACATTTTCGTTTTTTCCCAGGATAATTCAATATAAAAGATTCTCTTACTAATGCACAAAATGAACAGTGTAATTAAAAGTTTGAAAGGCACTGCATGTGTTTGTATGGTAAACTGACTAATTCAAGCAGCAAACACTACTAGTGCAAAAATGTATCTACCTAGCTGACAGACTTTAAAGTCACAGGAAGATATATCAAAATGGTGACTTATGCCAGAACAAATGACTTGACAGACATAAATCCTAAATTCCTTTAAGTAAAAAATTGGTGACATAGTAATAAGTGGTCCCTAGTGGTTTTCAAATTATTACATGGCTTGTTAATTTTTTATTAAATTATTAAGAAGCCAGATGACTTCAAAACATTTACAAATTACTATAAAGCACTATCCAAACTTCAAAACAAGTGGCAAAATCTTAAAATTAAAAGTACTCGCAAACTATAAAAATTTGATTATACTTAAAAATATGCAAAAACTAATTTAGTGGAATTTTTACCTGCTCAAGAATACATTAAACATGCACTATTTAATTGAAAAGAACAAAATTTGTGTACTTTTAGAAAGGATTATTAAATATTTGGGGATACTAGCCATAAAGAGGGTCTCGTACATTTACGGGCATCTAATTTCCTGGATTTAATGGTTTAAAAGTTTAATAGGTCTTTTAACTTGATAATAAAATTGAGTCCATTATTAGCAAAAAGAATAAAAAAAGAGCAAAAAAATGCTTAATATATAATAATTGTTTTAAACTTAAGCTTTGTAATTGTAGCAGATTTCATTATGTCTGTAATTTTTTATTTAGCCCCACAGTAGTAAAAGCCATAAATGGGAGTTAGATTTATTACTAGTATTTTACACAGCATTCGGCTATAGTAACATGTTCTGCATTTTCCTACTTCACCATCTGATCTGAACAGCTGCACTCTCGTAATTAATTAATAACCTAACATTTCTCAGTAACCAATAACTAGATGGAACAGCACAGTATCTAAGAGAGTGATCAGACAGTGTTTGAGCTAAAGAAGCTGTGTGTTTCTTTTGGGGGCTTTTTGCACACTGATCCACCACCGTTTTCCTATAGGACAATGCATATCTGGTAACATTACCGTAAACGTGACCAGTAGGTTCACGTTCAGATCAGAAAACTGTTTCAGCTGCAGGCATCTACTCCTGTAATTTAAACAATCACCTCATACACCTCATGTTTTACACCCCTATAAGGTGAGCTTGCTACACTGCACATGAATATTACGTGACATGGTATGACTAGCTCATGTTCAAACATTTAAGATACTGTTCAGCCATTTTGTTTACTGGGTAGTGCATAATGGCCAAGTTAGCTGAGCGGGAATCCACTAAAGCCAAAAAAATAATATATATTTTTTAATTAATTACAAAAACCTTATAGGAAAACATAAGAAACAGTTGCAGAAGCACAGAATAAAAACTGCCGTGTACGTTATAGTATGTAAATTCAAAAACTGTATAGAGAATGGCGCAATGAAAACAGAATAAGATAAGATGAACTTTATTGAGTAGAATATAGGCAGTAAGAGTTTTGTAATTAACTTTAAATTATGTTTGCCAAAGACAATGCAGTAAATTAACCCAGTTCTACCTGCTAGCAAAAGATGTTATGCTTCTCCCCCATATACCGTTTAGGACGACTATAGAAAGTTACTAAAATAACCATTGATGAAAACTTATCAAACTTTAAGTATTTACCTTTGTCATAGTTTTCGATTCTTTGGTATCCTTTTGTCCTCCACATTCTCAAACACCAGGGAGAGAAAAGGCCACTGACGAAAGACCGCGAACACTAGACGTTAGGCGGTGCAATCTGCTCCTCCCTCTTTTTAAGGCAAGGCAAGGCAAGTTTATTTATATAGCACAATTCAACAACAAGGTGATTCAAAGTGCTTTACAGAGACATTAAAAGCAAAAACAAATAAAAAGCATGATTTAAAATTGATTAAGACAAGCAAACAAACAAACAAACAAACAAAACAGTATTTAAAATCAAAAATCAAAACAGTAGATAAAATCAGAACAGTAGATAAAATCAGAACAGTAGATAAAGTCAGTAGTTAAAATGTAAGTTTTGAAATTTAAGCTTAAAAGTGTGGATTTGGTGCTTTATTCAAAAGCAGCTGAGAATAGGTGAGTCTTCAACCTGGATTTAAATAAACTGAGTGTTTCAGCTGATCTGAGGCTTTCTGGGAGTTTGTTCCAGATATATGGAGCATAAAAGCTGAATGCAGCTTCTCCGTGTCGGGTTCTGACTCTGGGAACTGATAAAAAACCGGATCCAGATGACCTGAGGGATCTGGAAGGTTCATACTGGGTCAGGAGGTCACTGATGTATTTTGGTCCTAAACCATTCAGAGCTTTATAGACCAGCATCAGAACTTTAAAGTCTATCCTCTGACGGACAGGCAGCCAGTGTAAAGACCTCAGAGCTGGACTGATGTGGTCCACTTTTTTGGTCTTAGTGAGGACTCTAGCAGCAGAGTTCTGAATGAGCTGTAGTTGTCTGACTGATTTTTTAGGTAGACCTGTAAAGATGCTGTTACAGTAATCAAGCCTGCTAAAGATGAATGCATGGACTAGTTTTTCCAGGTCCTGTTGAGACATCAGATCTTTTATCCTTGAAATATTCTTGAGGTGATAGTAAGCTGATTTTGTTATTGTCTTAATGTGTTTTTCTAAGTTTAGGTCTGCATCCATCACTACACCCAAATTTCGCGCCTGGTTTGTGGTTTTTAGGTGTATAGATTGAAGTTCTCTGGTGACCTGTAATCGTTTTTCTTTGGCTCCAAAGACTATTACTTCAGTTTTGTTTTTGTTTAGCTGGAGAAAATTGTGGCACAACCAGTCATTAATTTCCTCAATGCATTTACCAAGAGCCTGTACAGGGCCTCGGTCTCCTGGTGACATTGTGATATATATTTGTATGTCATCTGTGTAGCTATGATAGTTTATTTTGTTGTTCTTTATAATCTGTGCCAGTGGGAGCATGTAAATGTTAAACAGAAGGGGTCCCAAGATGGAACCTTGGGGAACTCCACATGTGATACTTGTCTGCTCAGATGTGAAGTTACCTATTGATACAAAGTATTTCCTGTTTTCTAAGTATGTTTTGAACCAGTTTAGTACAGTTCCTGAAAGACCTGCCCAGTTCTCCAGTCGTTTGAGTAATATGTTGTGGTCAACTGTATCAAATGCTGCACTGAGATCCAGTAAAACTAAGACTGACATTTTTCCACTGTCTGTATTCAGACATATGTCATTAAACACTTTGGTCAGAGCGGTTTCAGTGCTGTGGTTCTGTCTAAAACCTGACTGGAAGGCATCATAGCAGTTATTCTGTGTTAAGAAGTAATTGAGCTGTTGAGAAACTGCTTTTTCAATGATCTTACTTAAAAATGGGAGGTTTGAGATCGGCCTGTAGTTATTCATTTGTGTCTTGTCAAGATTGTCCTTTTTCAGTATAGATTTTATTACAGCAGTTTTTATTGGTTCTGGAAACACACCTGATATTAAAGAAAAGTTTACGATCTGTAACAGGTCTGACTCCAAAGTCTTTGAGACCTTTTTGAAAAAACTTGTTGGCAGGACATCTAAACAGCAAGAGGAGGAGTTCAGTTGACCTAAGATGTCCTCCAGGTCTTTGCTGTTAATAGGGTGAAACTGTTTGATGGTGTTTAAACAGTTTTTTGGTGGACACAGTACATGTCCTGGATCTGCTGTTGATGTACCAATTGCTTGTCTAATCTTTTGGATTTTTTCTGTGAAGAATTTGGCAAAGTCATTGCAGGCCATGGTCGAATAAAGTTCAGCTGCCACTGACACAGGAGGGTTTGTTAGCCTGTCAACTGTAGAAAATAAGACCCGAGCATTATGACTGTTTTTGGTGATGATGTCAGAGAAGTAGGTCCTCCTTGCACTCCTCAGTTGTAAATTATAATTGTGAAGTTTCTCTTTATAGATGTCATAATGAACCTGGAGGTTTGTTTTTCTCCATCTGCGCTCAGCTTTCCTACACTCTCTTTTTTCATTTTTCACCAGTGTGGAGTTTCTCCATGGAGACTTTTTCCTTCCAGAGATAACCTTCACCTTAATGGGAGCAATAGTGTCCATTACATTTAACATTTTAGCATTGAAGCTATTGACGAGCTCATTGACTGAACCTCTGGACAGGTCAGGTGTTAATGGGAAGACCTGGTTAAAGATCTCACTACTGTGTTCAGTTATACACCGTTTTGTGATCACTGCTGTTGATATATTTGTGTGGGCTGAGATTTTACTTTCAAAGAAAACACAGTAATGATCAGACAGGCCCACATCAGACACAGTAACCTTTGAAATGCTCAGGCCCTTGGAGATCAGTAGGTCAAGAGTGTGTCCTCTATTATGTGTGGCCTCTGTTACATGCTGAGTCAGCCCAAAGTTGCCCAGAGTGTTACTCAGGTCTTTAGTCCCTTTGTCCTGAGGGTTGTCCACATGGATGTTAAAATCCCCAACAATAATTACACAGTCGAAATCAACACATATCACAGACAGCAGTTCACTGAGGTCATTAAAAAAGTCTGTGCAGTATTTGGGAGGCCTGTAAACATTAAGAAACACAACTTTGGATGGGGCCTTCAGCTGTAACGCCACATATTCAAAAGACTGAAAACTTCCAGGAGATAGCTGCTTACATTGAAATGATTCATTAAATAAGACGGCAACCCCTCCTCCTCTCCTGCTCACCCTGGCCTCACTGATAAAACTGTAGTTAGGAGGGGTCGTCTCGATGAGAACAGCTCCACTGTTACTTTGGTCCAACCAAGTTTCAGTTAAAAACATAAAATCAAGGCTGTGCTCAGTGATTAAATCATTAATTAAAAATGTTTTCCCAGCTAAAGATCTAACGTTTAATAAAGCCAACTTAAGTGTTTTAGAGGTATTATTTGCCCCCTCGTGTTTGGGAGCAGTCTGTGGCACACAAGGTATGTTTACTACATTTAAAGATCTTTTAGAGTGCAGCTCTCTGTGTTTTGACCAGGCCACATGTCTCCTTCTGTCACCTAAAAGTACAGAAATTTTAAAACCTTCTAATAAACAGGGTCCCAGCTTCTCCTGGGAAAAGTCACCACTGTCATAATCCTCGCAGCCCGGACCCTCCACACATCAGACTGCGGAGACAGAGCATGAAGGTGGTAAGGAGGAACTAAGGGGGGCGAGGCTGCGTAGTGTAACTTTGATTGCTCTGTTGAGGGCGGGGCTCGATGGCGAACCTTTGGCTGCTCTGGTGGGGGGTTAATGGGGGACAAAAAGGGATTGGGCTGGGGGGTAGATCTGAGCCCAGCATTGACCCGCTCCATCATCTCCTCAGTGAATTTCAGGTGTGGGGAGGAGGGAGAAAGGGAGGGGGAGGAGGGTGATGGCATGTCAGGGGTTTGGGGGACTGGGGAAGGTCGTGGTCCCTGGTCCTGGTCGTTGGTGTTGTTGAGAGAGTTGGAGGCAAATAGGGACCCCTCTTCTTGCCTCAGATGTCTCTCCTTTCTGAGGCTTTTCCCGGGTGGGGGCAGATGGAGCTCCTCCTCAAGGTTTCTGCTGGGCTTTGTTTGTTCTTGGAGTACTGTTTGTTCCTCTTTATGAGATAACTCCTCGTTTATCTCAGCCTTGGCACCAAGCACAGATGGATGACATATGGAATAGAACAAGTTGGAGGTGAACAGTTTCACCCCTGACTTGTTAAAATTAAATCCATTTGCTTTAAACAGATGCCTGCGTTCCCAAAAAATATTAAAGTTGTTGATAAAATGCACTGAGTGGTCAGTACATGCTGATATAAGCCATTTATTCAGTGCAAACAATCTGCTGAATCTCTTGTCTCCTCCTCTGACGGGCGGTACAGGCCCACTGATGAATACAGCTGCATTCAGAGAGTTTACAGTATTTAATAATCCAGTAAAGTCCCGTTTCAGAACCTCCGATTGTTGTTTGGACACATCGTTTGACCCTGTATGCAGAACAATATTTGTCACAGTTGGATATTCATCTGCAATCTGAAGAATTCTCTCCTTCAGGTTGTTGACCATATCCTTAGGAAAGCAGAGGACTTTAGTGTTCTTACCGCACATCCTTTGTACATCCTTTACGGCAGAGTCACCCACAATCAGAGTTTCAGGCCTAGCCTTTAGCTTTCCCTGTGGCCTTTTAGTTTTCAACAGATTTTCAGACCTTACTTCGCTACTTTTAGATGGATGGTTGTCCGATATAGATCCAGGGTCCTTTGATAGTGGAGCAAATCTGTTCTGCAGTTTCACATTCAGTTGTTTTGGAGGTTTGTTGTTAACCTTCCTATTCACGGTTGTCCAGTCCTGTTTCCTCCCGTATACAGGGGTAGAAGAGCTTCTCTGTCTCGTAGGAAGTGAAGGCCAGTTGGTTTCAGAGATTTCAGCTCGCTGTACTCTGCCTGTGATACGTCCTCCCCCTTCCAGGAGACATGATTTATGTCTTGGTTTTGCACCAGGACAGTCCAAGGGGGGATTATCGCTTGATGATTTATAATAATGCACAGAGTCTACTTTCTTGGTCATGTTATCTGTGCTCCTTAGCTGTGTACTAGCTTGCTCATCGCCATTGCTTTGAATCAAAGGCAAGGTTGTTTCATTTCCACACAGTCCATTTACCTCCACATTTACTTCTAAGCGATGAATTTTTGTCTCCAGTACTGCAATCTTCTGCAGGAGTTTGTGGTAGTCATCCGTGGAGAGGGAAGGCATCTTGTTGCTAGTTAGCCTAGCGGTTAGCACCTTTCCAGGCTATTGAGGCTGTTCGGAGTCCAGACGCTGTAATCAGGCTTCAGCTGTGTCTAGGCCACAGACACACGGAGCGCTGAGGATAAGGTAACTAAAAATGTTGCTGTTTCTGTTAAGAACACTTTAGTCCTAATGATCTATAAGTGTCCAGAAGCTCTCGCAGGTAGGCTCATACAGAAAAAAGGGAAAAAATCAGCATAAAAATCAATAAAAGAAGCAAAGCATTTGAAGAGCAAAGAGAGGAAGCGTCCACACTCACAAAAGGGGGACGCAGCTCCTATTAAACGAGCCAATAGGAGCTGCTCACATTAAAAACAACTTTATTTAAAAAGTCATTTTACACCTGATACAAAAATTTTAAAAGTCAAACAATGCACAAGTTTAAAAGAACAATTTTATTTTTAAAAGTTTTTTAAGCATAGGGATGGTTAATATGTTTAAAAAATTAATATATAATATTTATCAAATAATTGTCACCCAAATCAACATCATAATAAAAATATAATTAATAAAATATATAATAATGATAAGAAGAAGAATAACAGTTTACCTAAAAGCTCTTCTAACATTAGACTGCTTTTGAAAAGTTTCAATAGTGTCAATACACCATAAGGGAGTTTCACAGTTGAAGTGTGACTGCTTGAAAGACCCCATTCCCTCTCCTTTCCACTAGTTCAAAGAAAATATAAATTATTTCTGGTTATATAATTTGAGGTCACAAGTTTGAAGAGTAACATTTTAACAGATCGGTAATATACTTCAGGAGCTTTACTGGATCTGATTAACCAAAACTTCCAACTTCCATGTAGCTAACTGTCTTTTCTCTAATACAGTAGAGTGTCTCTGATCTACTAAAAATCCTCAATTGCATGTTTGCTCAAGTAAATAGTCTTAATTGTTTGAACAACCAGTAATCCTTAATTTGCAAATGCCAAATCTGGATTTTGTCTGTGTAATTCACTTTTATCTTAGGTTTTTTATTTGTATTTTTTGCTTTTCTTTTTTTCTACTCTTGTGTCCGTTTTAATCACTTATTATTGCTGCTGTGACAAGTGAATTTACCTAAGAAGAATCATGAAGTCCTTATTTTATCTTATCTGAGCCTCACCATGCAGCCTACCATGCAGAGCGCTGAAAGTTCAAATTAAGTACTTAAAATGAAATCTAAAATTAAAAAGTAACCAGTTTCAAACCAGTTATTTGGAATAGTGTGCAGAGTGTTTTGAGTAACATTGAATGTTCAAAAACATCAAAGTTCCTATAGTCTCACTTGACAGCTGGGTTGTAGTGTCTGATAACACATAACATCTTGAGGTCTCAATGTGGACTTTAAGTACATTCGCTAGCCAAGGCTAAATACTGAGAGGGTCAAAAATGAAGGGTAAAGAACATCTGACTGTACATAAGGATAGCAAAAGTGATAGACTGAGGTTGTGCCAAATATGTTAAAGTTAGGGTGATTCATTAGAGAATGGTACCCCATGGGTGCCGTCTGCAGGTTATAAAAGAGAGTTATGTTCATACTTTCCTTTGAGATTCTTTTTACAATTTGACTTTCAGAACTCCCTGGGTTTTGTGCAATCTGTGATGGGCATGTTTGGAATAAATCCTCCTTTATTCAAATAACACTTTCTCAGGCTCTTCACAGAAGAAGAATCCTCACATAAGCATGTGCTACTATTTTGAACCAATGTACACATTTACCATCACTGACCCAACTAGGACCTACATTGAATGCCCACCCATATGGATTTAATGTTAGAAACCCACGTGGGTCCCATATATACTAAACAATCTTGAGCCCACGTAAAATATATGCCCATATTAACTTACCATACTTAATAACCCATATGGGGCCCACATAGACATGTTTTCAGGGTCTGACTTGCATTTGCCCATGTGTGACCCATATAGTTTGACCAGGTGGGCCCCACCTGTGTTATCAGTGCTAAAAAAATTTATTGATTACCTCACTTTGCCCCACCTGGGGCCCACATAGACATGTTTTCAGGGTCTGACTTGCATTTGCCCATGTGCGACCCATATAGTTTGACCAGGTGGGCCCCACCTATGTCACCAGTGCTAAAAAATATATTGATTACCTCACTTTGCCCCACCTGGGGCCCACATAGACATGTTTTCAGGGTCTGACTTACATTTGCCCATGTGTGACCCATATAATTTGACCAGGTGGGCCCCACCTGTGTCATCGATACTAAAACATATATTGATTACCTCACTTTGCCCCACCTGGGGCACACAACAACAGCCTATCCTTAAATGACTGTGTTTGCCCATGTCTATCCCAGGTGGAAAACCCAAGTGGGTTCTACATGTGTTTCCCATTTTGGACCAAGTTAAGTGTTTCCCATGTTTGACCCAGCTAGGACCTACTAAAAGTGCCCACTTGGGATTGCCCATATGGGTTTAACGTGAAGAACCCAAGTAGGCCCCATACAAAAAGCCCAGTTTGAGCCCATGCCCACATGGAACCCATCCAGCCCGAGCAAAAACCAGGTGGGGCCCATATATACATGTTGGCTGGGTAATAAGATCTAATAAACCCCAGGTACTGTTTATTGCCTGCCGGGTACTAGTTAGACCACCAGCTATTTCATGCAAGTCGCCCTGTGCTGCTTCTTGATGTTGATTGAGTTTAGCTGCTATTTCTTGTAAGCCCACCTGTACTGCTTGTTGAAACTGGTTGAATTTAACTGCTATTTCTTGCACATCCCTCTGTACTGCTTGTTGCTGTAGGCTGAGTTTAGCTGCTATTTCACGCACATCCCTCTGTAATGCTTGTTGGTGTTGGGTGAGTTTAGCATCGATCAAAGATAGTATATCGTTTTTTGAAGCAGAATGGGTCTGTTCAGCAGGCTGAGCGTCTGCAACGTTCATGTAAGCATCACAAGCCGCAGATATTTGAGAGTCTGTTATACCGTTTTCTTCAAAATCTATGAGTGAATCATCGCTATTTCTGACACATTCTGGGGTAGTGGGTATATGAACTAGATCGAAATCTGATATACTATACTCAAAAACATCAGAGAAATCCAGTTCAGAAGTTTTGGCGTGAGATATGTGAAAACTTATCAAAGTGTCTGAAATGTAACATTCCAGCCTCCCCTTTAGTATGCTTGCTGAGCAACTTGGATGAGGTCACTGCAGAAATAAACACAGCCCACATTGTTTTTACAGCCCTATGCATTGCCAAGACAACGGTCCTCCCCACTACTGCAGATAAGGAGGCGGTCCGCTTGCCTCCACCCCAGAGAGAAGGGTTACACCTCCTGGGTCTAGGTGCGGCTTGCCCCTCTGGGGGCGGGGGTACCTGGACCTGGGATATAGAGTATGTTTGGGGAGTGTGATTGTCTGTGCAGTGTCTATTTGTGTCTGTCTACACGTTGGGTAAGTGCCGAGTATTTGGTTGTGTATATGGGGGTGGGAATACACGTTTGAGTCTGCGTGCGCCTGTTCGTCTGTGTCTATATGTCAGGTTGGTGTCTTAGACTCCACCTCTCTGGGAACATCTCAGGCCCTCCAAAGTACGGAGGCCTGTCTCCCCTCACCACACTCCCTGCCGGTGGCTGATGCCCTCAGACGTTGGTGTGCTGGTGGTTCTTGTCGACTGGGGCTGGGCACTCATGTATGTACCGGCTCACTCCTGGTGGCCGATTGGCGGGGCCTGGCGCCTGTGGCCCGGCTGGGCCCCTTCCGGGGGGTGGGGTGTCCTCAGGCCTCTGGGCCTGAAGCTCGTTCCTGTCCTCTCTGGCGCAGCTGGCTGCCGGCAGAGCCTGCGGGCACGCCACTGCAACCCCCTCTGGCCTCTGCTCTGTGGCTGCTGGGTGACCTCTCGTTTGGGGCTCTACTCAGCTCTTCCCAGGAGGGTGGCACGGTTCCCCCCCCTTTGGTGGTCCTCCTTGGGTCCTCGTACTCTGGGGCCTCTAGATGTCTGGGGCCTGGATCTCCTCCATACCTGCTTCATGCCCTGGGGGACGGGGCTATGGCTCCCCACACTCCCTAGCAGATCGTTACATGGAGAAACCTTTGGAATACAAGCATGCTTATCCACACAGGTGTACACACGGGTGTTCACAGACACAAACTACACCTTTCTTGGCTGCTACCTCAAAGCACATTGTGCGCTGTCTATCTTGCGTGCTGCACAATAACATTTAATATTTAGTATCTACTGTTATCTACTGCTAGCTAGTTTATTGTGATGGTGCTGTATTTATTATGTTGCTGTTTTTTGTTTGTTTGTTTTCTCTTCTGTTTTTTTTCTCCATACAGGTGATCCAGGTGTTTTGTTTGTTTTCTCTTTCTTTCTTCTCCCCTTTCTCACCATCTCTTCTCCCCTCTATTTTTCTTTCTCCCCCTCTTTCTTTCATTCTTTCTCCCTGTCCTATCCCCCAGTCATGTCTGTCCCGACTGTAACAACCGAAAATAAAATAAATACATAATTATAATAAAGGTCAATCAAATGGACCAATATGGCAAGGCCATGATGATCCACTTGGTAAAGTAAATCCGCTTGGCATCTCTCTTGGCCTTAAGACAACAATTCTGATGGCTAAAGATCCAAACGGGACAGGGGGAAGAAAAAAAAACAAAAAAACAAACCATTTATACATGTACCCATTTCAAACAGAATAAGCGTGTCTCCCTCTCTATCTCTTTTTATCTAATTTATATATGCCTATGCTTACCTTGTAGTGTGCATTATTCCGGATGGCCCTGCTTCTCCACACACACGGTTCTCTAGTGTGGCTCTGTATGTGTAAAACGGTCGGTTTTAGAACATTTGTAATTGTTTAAACCCATTTGTTGTTGTTTTTAAAATACACAACTATACACCTCGTTGTATACACACCTGATGTAAGGTTGGGCTCTGTGGTCAGCGCGTCTGAATGTTTTCCTGCTCAGTTTGTTAACTCTGGAACAAATCAAAGAAAAACGCTGTTATTACATAATTTAAAACAATCGCAACTTTAAAACATACATACGTTTAAAAATCGCGTAATTCTGTACATACCTTGTGCCTGTTAGAGAACTCGTTCCAGCTGTAAAAGCACCCGTTTCTAAAGAAACTGGTCCTGTGCCGTTCTCCCGAACTCCTAAAAATTAAGCTTTTGTTTTAGGAAAAAAATAGTTTAAATATCCTATAATATGTTAACATAACACCTTTAAAAATACAACAATAGGTTTTGTTTTACTTACCGTTTACGATGTCCATGTTATGAAGAACGATGTTAGTTTTGATGATCTCAAAGAAAATGGTGTGCTCCGCAGCAATCTTGACGGGTAAATGGCTAAGGGTTTCGGACTCTGAGCTTGTTTTATATAGGATGGGTGTTTCCAAAAAGAAAGGTATGTCCCCAATCAATTTAAATGAGACCCTTTAGGGCTTTTATCTTCTCAAGGAATTACAAACGAGCCGATACTTCAGACAATAGGCTGGGTTCCCGCCCGACTGCTACACCTGCAGGGCATCACCATGCTGTGCAAGTTTAAAACAGTGAGGGTGGGGCACGCAGTTGCTGAGCTCCGGTGTAACTGGCCAAGATAGGCGTAAGGGTCCGCTGTTGCTGGCTACTTCAGAAAATAGGCGATACCCTGTTCGACTGGTACATCTGCGGGGCTTTTACCTTGTTGAGGAATTACAAAAGAAACGATACCGGCCACTTTAAACAATAGGTTGGGCCCTTGTTCACATGGTACTCTCAACAACTAAGTGATACACCTGTCGGCTTTTACCTTTTCCTAAGGAATCACAACAATTAAATGATACCCACAGTGGGCTTTTGCAATCCTGAACAATTTCAAACAATTAACCGGCTGTTGAAAAGACGGAGCGGGTCTGTGCGAGTGATTTTGGTAGTATCACTGCAGCGTTTATTTTCTAAAGGGCTGAATGTTATTTGCGACCATCTGTTGTGTTAAAAACTACTCTGAAACCATGAAACCCCTTACGGAAGAAATGCCGTTTGATCCGTTTTTAAAATAAAAGGCATGCATGGCTGCATGCTGTGACATCAGAATCACAAAATGTGTGATTAAAACACTACTAGTTTGAAAAGAGTGATACTGGCTGCTTATAGCGTTTATTTTCTAAAGGGCTGAATGTTATTTGCGATCATCTGTTGTGTTAAAAACTACTCTGAAACCATGAAACCCCTTACGGAAGAAATTCCCATTTGATCCGTTTTTAAAATAAAATGCATGGATCGGTGTCTGCTGAGACATTGTCAGAATCACAAAATTAGCGTGATTAAAACACAATTAGTTTGAAAAGAGCGATACTGCCTGCTTATAACATTTATTTTCTAAAGGGGACTTTATGTTATTTGTGACCATTTACTGTGTTGGAAAACTAACTGGCTCTGTCTCCCTCTTAGATCAACTTTCCGATTTTTAAATAAAATGATCGCATCAACCCGTAAAAGAAGCCCCAGTAGATGCGTAAAAACTAGTTAAATTAAAACTAGTGGTTTTATTAAATGAAACGCTTGTGAACAGGCTGACATTGCCCATTCAGAAGAAATTCCCATTTGTGCCGTTTTTTAAAATAAAATGGTTGCATAGCAGCATGAGGAGACATCAGAATCATAAAATTAGTGTGATTAAAACACAATTAGTAACACTTTTGACTAGATGTAAATAAAAAGCATCCCCGCTTTGTTAATGCGCACTGCGAAGCAAAACGCCTTCCTTTCCGCCCGCAAAACAAAGAATTGCTCTTAAGGACACATATGTCTGCATAACTGAATGCTGAGACATACCAAAGTGATAAAAATAGTTTAATTTAAAACCCTATCAGCAATGGACTGGATTTCTCATCAGTGGGGTGGAGGCACCCTTCGGCAAAATGATGCTTTAAAGAACAAGTTCAGCTACAGCAGAGACACTTCTGCCAGAACAGCAACGATAACAGGACAGAATCTGCAGACGGAGGACACAGCTGTTTATTACTGTGTGCGTGTTAGCGACACAGTGATCCAAAACACCAAGAGACGTGCACAAATACTCAGACACCTGCAAGACATACAGAGTGTAAATTTGAATATCAGCAATGACATAAAAAAATGGCATGAATTAACACTCACTGCTCACTTCTTCCCTAAAACACAACTACCAAGTATATTCATTTGATTAAATTTAACACACAGCTGTGTGTGATTTATTCTTACTTCCATTTATTAACAAATTCACACATGTTGAAAGACTTTCAGAAATGAATAGTGTTATTGATTGTGTAGCCGCAACATGTCTGAAGTCTCAGCCAAGTACAACAACAATGGACAGAGCGTGCTGCTTAGGCTCTCATTTCAGGTGACCAAAGTGTGGTCATCACTTGGTCATCACTTTGTGTCATTATGGATTCTTTCATCGATGTATGGATGGAATACATACCAGGGATACTGTTAACATGGCTTACACTCTGGTGGTTGCTGTCATTGTTCCAAGGTGTGTTGATTGTCAGATCATAGCAGAGTCATCCATATAACATCTGGTTTTAATGTAGTATCTGTTACCCACAGTTAGTCCAGGGCAGATCCAGTACAATACTGTCTTCCATCTTATTGAAAACCTCATAGGATGTATTATTATTTGTCCCCATAACAAAGAACATTTTTCTTTTTATATCTAACTTCAATATCTTTCTAATGACCAGAATCAGCCTCATTTTAATCTTTATTTATAAGGATATTTCCTCCACAAACTTGAGAAATTGAAAAAAACAAAAAGACTTGAGCTTCAAAGTAAATGTTTCATGAAATATGGAAATGTTTCAAATTATATAAATTAGAAAATGTTGCAAAGATTTTTAAAAAGTAAAATATTAATTTGAGTGCACTAAAAGCACTTTGAGTTATATTAGAGACATACTAAATGTGGTTTAAGTATGTCTAAATTTAACACATGTTGACCAAATGATGCCCAAATTAATTGCAATTGAGTCATTCCAGTGAGGAGGGGTTAATGTCTACTTATCTGACAGCAGAGACGATGACAGAGAGCAGTGGACTCACAGTTTAACAGTATGGACTACTGGGCAGGACTGCTGCTTTCAACTCTGTTCTTGGCAGGTGAAGATTTTTCACTTATAATGACTCTTATTATGTTATAAAAGAAGATCACTTTCTTTTATTATTTTTAACCTGTGAGTGATGATAGTCAGACTATAAAACAGTCTGAACCAGTGGTTAAAAGGCCTGGAGGATCACATTAGGTTTGTAACTAGATTAATAAAATTGAACTGAATTGAACTGAAACCATCTCTTATAATTGTTTACATGTTAGTGATACAGTAGTCCAAGCCACCAAGAGACCTGCAAAAAGACATGGATGATGTAAATGTGAATATGAACATGAATTAACAAATGTGTTTCTACTTCATCTTCCATAGAGAAGTCACAATGTACCATAAATCTATCTGTCTCACTCAAATACACAGATGATTCTTTAGTGTACTATTCAATACCAAAATGATTCAAACTATCAGTACAGCTTAACAACTAGCACTCTTATATTAAACCACATTCACTATATAGGTTTGCTTTCATAACTAGGATGTAGATTTTGGCTGATGCAGTATGAAACAAACACACAAAACAGAACATAGAGTAAAGGAATTGTTTTATTTCCAGAAGTCAGCAAAAACAAGAATAGGTTAAATAAAGATATGTTATGCGTAAAAAAAAAAACAGGTAGATAAACAGTTAGTGGTTTTAGTTTAGAATCTCATCATATCATGTAATTTTCAGCATAAACAAGCAGAAGACCAGAAGCTGCTGTTAATTCTGGTATTTTGGTTCATTCTTGCTGTTTGGACCTTCAATAGATCTGCAAATTTCAGTATTTTAAGCTTTTATGGAATTGTGAGTTTGTATGAGCCTGTTGTATGAACGTAAGAACAAGACATATTAACTCTAATAATTACTTACACCTACAACCTCCACTGTTCATAAAAGACATGCCCGCCACTGGAATAACTGTCTGAGTACAAATAGAAAAAATAAGACACTGGAAGGGCACTGGGGAGGGGGGTGTACTGAAACACAATGTTGAACACTAGAGGGCAAACAATGACAAGTTCCTCACCTCTGTCAGTATACAAAGAAACGACAAAAAAGGTTTTCAACAGGTAGTTCAACAGTGACCGTGCAATCATTTTTGTTGCAGTTTATTCTGGTGCTTGAAAACCTGAGCATCATTTGACTGTGGACCTCCTTATCTGTGACATTTCACTACTGTGATAGTATAGCTGATAAAGCATTCTAGTATACTTACTTCCAAATAACTAACACACATAAAAAATTATTAAACACACCAAGAAAAATCACAAATTGACAATGCAAATATATTTTGCATATGTATTTATATGTGGTGTTGCAACAAAACGTTAATTTGTTTCATGTCTCTTTCTTTAACTGCATCTCACATACACAAACAGGCAAATTCAAACTGACCTAAATCCCCACCCACTCTACCTACACAGCATAAAAATCTCTCATTCGTATCAGCATTTACAGTTGAAGTCCCCACCAGGTTATGACCATGGCCATTGCACAGAGTCTGCTCCTTTTGACTCTCATTTCAGGTGAGTCAAGTCTGTTAGGAAGAGACAAGATAGGAAGAGAATATTTGGATCTCAGCTCCTTCCCATCATATAAACTCTCTATTTCTTTCAGCTGCTCGCTGTCAGCCTCTCACTTCATCAGAGCCAGTGGTCAGCAGGCCAGGACAATCAGTCACTCTGTCCTGTAGAGTTCAAGGACTCTCTCTGGCTTGGTTGCACTGGATTCGTCAAAAACCTGGGAAAGGACTAGAATGGATCGGACACATTGATGATGGGACCGGCACAATATTTGCCCAAAGTCTTCAAGGCCAGTTTTCCATCACCAAATACACTTCCCAAAATCGTGTGAATTTAGTGATGAAGAGCCTCAAACAGGAAGACTCTGCAGTTTATTACTGTGCAAGACAAGCACAGTGAAATAAGAGACTGAAAGGCCATGCAAAAACTGCTGTCTGTGTGAGAAGCATTGAACCATGTCAGCCTAGTGAGATAAATACTGATGGAGTTATCCATGAAACAAATTAGTAAAAATACAATTGTCTAATGGTGTGGTCATTAAATCTTATAGTACTAGCTGGACACGTAAGACATCACCTTTGTGACTGCTGACATTGTATATGAAACGTAACAGTCCTAAATTGAAGCCCCTAGATAGAAACACTAAACCGTAAAAAAAAATCCCAAATTTGTTCACTTGCAGCTGCCAAACTGTTTTGAAAGAAGTAAGTTACCTTGTGCCTATTATTAGTCTTTGGTACTATCTAAAAAATTAAGTTTCAGTCTTCAGCACATTTCACTCACAGCAGTTGCAGGAAATTTGATCAGTGAAGACAGTGAAACTGCATAAATCTAGCACAAAAGGAAAATATTAATTCCAACTATCATCTGATATAAAATCTTGAAAAAATAAGTAGAAAAAATAAATAAACATGAAGCTTGTTTTATAAATGAACTCACAAAGTTCACAGAATTGGTGTGGGTAGCTAAAGCCATCAGCTCCAATAAGCTAAAGGAAAAAGGCTAGAGTGGTTTGTCTACGTTTCTGGTCCGAGTAAAAGCGATACATATTATTCCACATTTTTCACCATTTCCAGAGACAACAACAAGGATCAGGAGCATCTGCATATTAACAGCTTGGAAACAGAAGATTCATTCATTCATTATAGTTCTTGAAAGCAACAGTGGTGCAGGATCAAAACACTGCAGGTTTAGGTGCTCAGGGAATTCTGCAAAGCCACTTAAAACGAGTGCTTTTAGTGATCACCCTGTGTGGCCCTGTGTTTATGCCACAAACTGTAAGCACCTTTTTTTAATGCGAGTATTAATTTAACTATGATAATAAGTAAGATCTAATTTGTGAACCCTTGGTTGCCTTCTCAAAAGAACTAGATTAATCAAATTATGAAGACACAATGATTTGACATTTTAGTTTTTACTGCATTTATTGATATTAAAGTATATTAAGTTTGATATTAAAGATTTATCAAACCACAGATAGGTCAGTATAGGTATTGTTACACTCCAATCCAGAAGATAATAGGGTAATGCATTCTGTCAATGTGATACCCGAAGAGCAAGAATCTAACCCTCATTCAATAAATACTTCCTATAGCACATTGAGCATTTATGTTAATAATGAAAGTGATACTTAATCATTAATTTCAGTTATTTGTGTGCTCATATATTTCATTGTAGATACAGCAATTTGAAAATGTATATAAATTATTTGTTTGATGAGATCGAGGCAGCAGTTTATTTATTTATTTAAATGAGAGGATTTTTTAACAGGCTTATACTGAAAGAAAGTTTTTTTATATATATATATTTTTGTTTTTTTTAAACAAAATTTGAAAAATCTGTTTTTGGGAACATTATACATCTCATGCTGTACGTTTTTTTTTTTTATTATTATTTTAAAAAGTTATAGAAATTGGGCCTTTAGTGACACAACTTTACACCAACAAAAAAGACAGTGCAGTGGTTATATTTTATAAATGTATTCAATAGCCTCTTTGGAAATGTCACAAAATTTTAAGTCAAACAGATCCTACAAATATTAAGCATTTACTTTAATATGACATTTACAATCAACAAAACCACACTCTTAGTAAGTAGGTCTAACCTCTTTAGCTGATTATCAACAGGTTTCATTTAAATACATTTTAATATATTACTTGTATTTGACAGGAGTTCATGCAAATATTGATCTGACAATCTTTATTTAGTTCACAACAAAGTGAAGACGAGTAAATGAGACAGACAACAACTTTTCAGTATGTTTTTATCTACATCTATAATGCTTCTCCTGCTATCAGTGATTCCTGGTAACTACCACTATCTGCATTCTTCCATATTTATACTGAAGTTGATGTTTGGCTTGTTTCTGATTACACATTCCAGGTGTTTGTAGTCAGACAGTCACTGAGTCTGAACCAGCGGTAAAACGCCCTGGAGATTCTCACAAACTGACCTGCACATATGCAGGAATATCAGATGGTGATGCTCATATCAGCTGGATCAGACAGGCTGAAGGAAAAGGGTTGGAGTGGGTTGCTTACATTTCTGCTCCAAGTGGAAGTGATAAATATTATTCTACATCTGTCCAGAATCGCTTCACCATTTCCAGAGACAACAATGTGGATCAAGTGTATCTGCACATGAGCAGCTTGACAACTGAAGATTCTGCCATTTATTATTGTGCTCGAACGCCACAGTGATACAGGAAGCCACAGAGCTGTACACGAAACACTGCAGATATTGTTGTGATAATAACTGGTAGGACATTTTGCAAAGCAACTACTCGTTTTTAAAAATCCCTCATTGTAAATGTTCTTGCCCCTCTGTTTATATTACATACCAACTCTTATAATGAGACCAAAGTTTGTTAATAAAGTTCTTGTTTCCTGAATAAACAACAACAACAAAAAACAGATTAATCAAACTATCAATAACCATAAGTTTCCCATTTTTTCTTGTTAGTTTTTGCTGTTTATTAATTATATAATAATATTTGATCAATCTACTGATGTGCATAGCGGTGTACTTACACTCCACTTCAGGAAGCAATAGCGTAATAGGGTTTGGCATTGTTATAGCTGTCATTGTCCAGTTAAGCTTATCTTCAACTAGGTTTTGTAAATACAGGTTGAGCAGATGTTCTGTAACACAATTGTATCCATGTTAAATTTGGTGTGTTATAAAACTACAATGAAGTGCAGTTTAAAAGTTTTGAATGATTTTTTTATTTTAACACTTTAAGGAGGAGTTAATGCAAATACTGGCCCTGCCAGCTTTACTTATTGAATGGGAAAGAGAAGACAAACCAGACAGACAACAACTTTTCAGTATGACTTTAACTCAGGGGTCTCAAACTCAAATGAGCCGCGGGCCACTTCTGGCACCGTCATCTCATTGGAGGGCCACTTTAGTGTCCAAGCAGTACAAAAAAACAAACACAAAAACACCCACTAATATTTCCTAAAATGTAGTGTTTTGTTTGTTTTATTTAATTCCAAATATTGTGTAACAAGACAAAATTGCAAACATGAACGCATTTTTTTTCTCACTCTTAACTATCTGAAGCCTTTCAGTTTCATTTGTCATATGCAAGTTAGCACAGGGTCAACATTGCAATGAAATGTATTTGAGGAGCAGAAGACGGTCACTCAGCAGTATAGTACAGTAGTTTCATTGAACTACCAAATAAACAGCTCTTTCTGGCCAGACTCGTGGCAGCACTCTCGCTACAATTTTGTTTGTATTTAACAAAATAAAAATGCAGGCATAAGCGTACACATTACTTTTCGACTGCAAGTGAAAATTTTTTTCTTTCCAAATAAATCTCTCACTGAACTAACACAGCCCTCAACATGTTTGCACTCTTTTGTTACCTCGGCCAGGTCCGCGGCTCCGAACCGTGGTAAGGAGACCTCTGGATAATACTTTGGGTTCGTGTCGGGCTCGTAGCCGGGAACTAGCTTTACTGTCTGGGTCAACTTTGCTAGAGAGAGGCGTTGAAAGGCTGCTCCAACGGAACTTATTGTTTCAGAGGAAAACACAAACACAGTGTACAGTCGAGTCTTAATAGCTTACTTACAACTTGGCTCGTCAGGCACTCTTCTTGGCTGCAGTGGTTATTATTGTATTTAAATGCTTCCAGCTCCCGTTTCTGCTCGGTGACAGCTCGTACTTTTCCTTTTTCTCCCTCCCTCGCTCACAGACACATAACGGGAGGGGCGGTCCCACACGTTCTCCCTGCAGCACGGACTACACCGCCCATGAGGCTACAGTCTTAAAGGGCCATGCCTGTAACACTCTGCCGTCGTAATAAATCATTTTTCGTATAATAATTTTTAAAAAATATTTCTTCACATCAATATGCGGGCCGCAAGTAGAAGTGATGTGGGCCGCAAATGGCCCGCGGGCCGCGAGTTTGAGACCCCTGCTTTAACTCAATGTATACTGCTCATTCTGCTAGCATTAATTCCAGGTGAATAACACAGTTCTGCACTATTCTATATTCATACTTAGGATTATGTTTGGCTCATTTCTGATCAGTCTCTTACTTTTTTCCAGGTGTTTGCAGTCAGACGCTCACTGAGCCTGAACCAGTAGTAAAATGGCCTGGAGATTCTCACAAACTCACTTGTACATATGCAGGAATATCGGATAGTTCTGCTGATATCAGCTGGATCCGACAGGCTGAAGGAAAAGGACTGGAATGGGTTGCTCATATTTCTGCTCCAAGTGGCGGCAATAAAGTTTACTCCACATCTGTCCAGAATTGCTTCACTATTTCCAGAGACAACAATGTGGATCAAGTGTATCTGCAAATGAACCGCCTCATTGCTGAAGACTGCAGTTTATTATTGTGCTCAGAAGCCACAGTGATGTAGGAAGCCACACAGCTGTACATAAAAAACACTGCAGATGTCACTGTGACACTGATGGTGACACTGATGGTTAGAATCCATTTCATATTAGTTAGTAGACGCTTTATTCTAAATGTTTCATATTTATTTAATCTTTGTTAAAACAGCAATCCAATCACTTAATAATAATTGGAGATTAGAACAGTCAACAATAGTACATATATTTCTGCCCCATTGTCTTTCCAAAAAAAAAAAAATCAAGAAACACTGGAGCCATTTCCACTTCTTTAAATGATGATAAAAATTTCTGTCTGGGTGTAAATGGCAGAAATACTACATGTGTATATTTAGGGACATAAAATAATCATTTGGTGTGGGGGCATTGTCCTGTAAAATAATGCTGAACACTAGAGGGCATGAAATAACAAGTCTCTCTCACCTCTGTCATAATGAGATGAAACAATGAAAGAAGACTGCAGCAGGAACTGCTGGTTATTACGGAGCCTGACACTTTTTGGTAAGTTAAAACAACAATAGCAGAGCTTCCTTATACTGTGCACCTCCTTATCCATGACATTTCATTAAAATGACAGCATTAGACGATATGAAAGGACTGACAACACACTCTAACTAACAAACAACAAATGACTAACAAATTCTAGAAAGGACTGAGCTTAATGAACACATGCAATAGTGATGGGTCGGTCACTAACGAAATGGCTCTTAGAGCCGGATCTTTGACGTGAACAACGCGAGCCGGCTCCTTATTGCGAGCTGTGGGTGGGGTTTTTTTTCTCTTTCTCTCGCCCTCTCTCTCGCACTTTTTTTCCGCTTCACTCCGCACGCGAGCCTTGTGCTTGCGCTGGGAAGAGGGGGGAGGGGCGGTAGTTACACTCGCAGCAGCACAGGAACAGAGCGGGAGGGAGAGACAGAGAAAGAGAGCCAGGGACAACAACGTCACATTACAAAGGTATAGTAATCATCCACAACTCTTTTCAGTTGCGGATGATAAAGGATACAGAAAGTTTATTCATGCAGGCCCATATGACAGAGAATGTGCATCTACTTTTTGTTTTCATATTTTAATTTATATTTAATTGTGTTGTGGTTTACAGTGTTTTGTGTTGTTTCACTTTAAATTTGTTTAAAAGGAAAAAGCTGAAAATTTAAATAGTTAAAAGTTGAAATGTGAATAGTTGGTTTTTGTATTATATAATTTATTTATTACATTTTATGTGGAGTGAATAAATAAAAGTATATTTACGGTGGCCCCTAGAGACAAAGCACGTACAAACTCTAAAACACGTAAAAACTCCAAAACATGTAAAAACTCCAAAAGCACGTACAAACTCAGACAACAGAAGTGCTCCAGGATGCTAGGCGCAGTGTTGAGCTTTTGTTACCTAGTGGCTACACAAGCCAGGAAGTACCAACGACCGGATTTGGTGTGTGGTAGTAACAGGTAAATGAACATTTTTTTTTGAATTTTTTGAATATATATGAGTGCTTGTGTATAAATACACAAACAATACACATATGCTTTCAACTGTGTAATTTAAGTGATCTAGGTAGCTCTGTTTTGGAAGTTCAGTTAACGCTAGAAATGTGTTTTGGAGTTTGTACGTGCTTTGGAGTTTGTACGTGCTTTGTCTCTAGGGGCCACCGCATATATTTATATATAAACATATATAAATAATACTTTTTTTTACATTAGTAATTCCTTTTGTGCATAATTTTATATTGTTGTTAATAATAAATTAATTAAAGCAACAAAACAACCTGAAGAGCCGGTTCGGAGCCGAAAGAGCCGGTTCTCTAAAAAGAGCCGGAAATCCCATCACTAACATACAAGCTCTCATCATCATCATAATAATCCACTTTCGCTTTAATATAATAAGGGTTTATTAAAAGGAAGTGTGTGGCTGTGTGTCAGTGAGAAGACAGACACAGCACATATCACTCAGCTTTGATAATAATGATCATGTGATACTGATATCACAGCTGATACTGCTGGCTGTTGTACACGGTAAGAAATTTACTGAATTTGCCCTACTGAATATAGTATAAATGCTAAAAAGTCAAATTACCAAGATATTGTTTATTTCTGTGTCCACAGGTGTGTACAGTATTGATCTCATTCAACCAGACTCAACGGTTATTCAGCCTGGACAGTCTTTTACCATCACCTGTCGGGTCTCTGGTTATTCTTTGACTGATGGCAACTATGCAACAGGTTTGATCAGACAGCGTGAAGGAAAACCAATGGATTGGCGTTTTTCAACAGTGGGGTGGAGGCACCCTTTGGCAAAATGATGCTTTTAAGAACAAGTTCAGCTACAGCAGAGACACTTCAGCCAGAACAGCAACAATAACAGGACAGAATCTGCAGACGAAGGATACAGCTGTTTATTACTGTGTGCGTGTTAGTGACACAGTGATCCAAAACACCAAGAGACCTGCACAAAGACTCAGGAGTTTTTATACTGTTTAACACACAGCTATGTTTATGGCTGCTTATTCTTGCTCCTTGTGAATAACAAATTCACACTGTTGATCCGCCTCACCTTTTTAAAGTGACTTTTGACTCAGTGAGACCAACTATTCTTTCTCTACAACTGCACCCTGTACTTGTAGAGTTTCTGGCCCCTATTCTTTTTTTCTTGTATTTGTTGCCTCTAGAAAGCATAATATATCTTTCCACTGCTTCACTGATGACATCCAGTTGCCAGTCAAACTGAAAAGCAGAGATCCACAGGAGCCTGTGCTGTGGATGAAGATCAGGCTCCTCAGTTTTAGTCAAAGATGTTCATGGTATAATTGACTGGTAGAAGTGTCCAACTGTATGTCACCCCCCTAAAGAATCTCTTCTGAAACTCTGAGTTATATGATTTTTTATTGTCATGCTTCTGCACAAAATCTGGGCATGATTTTTTTCTAACTCCTGCAAAAGGGACTGTAAAAAGTCATTGTTGCTTTTATCACTTTCTACCTGGATTACTGTACTTTAGTATCGAACAAAAAAGTACAGAACCTCTAATTTAGTATTGAACAATCATCTGTGTGTTGCCTGAAGTTCATATTGAATGAGCTAGCAATTTTGTGTCTGTATTAGCTGCTTCACATCATATCAAAAATTAATTTGATGTAGAGATCTCTTCTAGCATCTTTCTATAGTGATGTTCTGGTGACTGGCCTTGTTTTCTGGTTTCCTTTCTTTTTGGTAATTAGTGGGTGGAGCTCACCCTCTTATAGATGTGGCACACCTGAGCAGGCCAGGATCAGGTGCACAATAAAGCAGATTTGCCAGAGCCTCTGGTGGTTCCTCTCCTTCATGTATGCTTGGCTATGAAAGCATTTAGTTTTTGTGTTTTCCACATGCTTACTCTTGCATCCTCTCTGCATTCAGCCATTGCATGCATGCTACTTTTAGTTTCTTTATGTTATTTCACTGAAGTATGTAACAGCCTCTCTTATTGTTTGTACCAGAAGAATTAAGTCTTCATTATTAGCAAATTAGGCAGTGAATAGAGTGACAAAGGAGTACAGATCTCATAAGAAGTACTACGACTATTTTAACTAAACAGCATTTTATTTTTTCTGTCTTGCACCTACAGTCATGATAATTTCATTGTCGTGGTAATGACTAAAATCTCTCCTATTTTCATATTTATTTCTAAGAAAGCATAAAAATAAACTTGAATTTTAAATTGATTTCAAAAGCATTTTTGCTGAAATATAGAAATGTTTGAAATGATATGAGGTACAAAATGTAAAATAGACTTAAACTTGTATTTAATTAATTTCTGGCTGAAATCAAACATTTTAATGTGATTTAAATTTGTGTGGACTCTAAACATGTTGAGAAAATGATTAATTCTAACTGAGTTCTTCCAGCGAGGAGGAGTTAATGCAAAACAGCAATGTCTTTCATGTGTACTTATCTGACAGCAGAAAGGATGACAGAGAGCAGTGGACTCACAGTTTAACAGTATGGACTTCAGGGCAGGACTGCTGCTTTTAACTGTGTTCTTGGCAGGTGAAGATTTTTCATTTACAGATATAAATATTTTGTTGTTTGGTCTTACTATGTTATAGTAAATGACCACTTATCTTTGTTCTTTTTTTAATCCGACAGGTGTTGATAGTCAGACTATAACAGAGTCTGAATCAGTGGTTAAAAGACCAGCAGAATCCCACAGACTGACCTGTACAGGCTCCAACATTGATTTCAGCAGCAGCTGGATGGCCTGGATCAGACAGGCTCCTGGAAAAGGACTGGAGTGGATTGCAATCATCGAATATGACAGTGATAGAATCTTTTATTCTCAGTCAGTTCAGGGCAGGTTTACCATCTCCAGAGACAACAGCAAAGAGCAGCTGTATCTGCAGATGAACAGCCTGAAGACTGAAGACACTGCTGTTTATTATTGTGCTCGAGAGCCACAGTGACTGGAGCCGATTGAATGACTGTACAAAATCCACCATAATGTATGTTTGTTAAAAATACAACTTAAGATTATTCTCTCATACCACAGAGACAATGCTTCTATGATTTTGTTGTTAAAATCATTGCCAGGAAGAGAAACAACCACAAATTTTAGTATTCTGAACAAAAAGTAGTGCTTATCAGGACATTGGAGGACAGTCAGTGTCACATCTGTCTGTGACTTTTGAATTAGGCTATTTTGTCTATTTTAAGAACAGAAAAAACAAAGGAGAAACCCTGATTGTCATGCTCATTCTTTACCTTTGATCACTCTTTAGCTTTCAGTTACTCCTTGTGTCAGTATTCCCCTTCTTCTAATGCCAAGTCACATCCTCCTTAACCCTTAACCTCATTTTAGGAGGTGAGCGTGAGGAAGAGAAACTGAGCTTTGCATATCTGCTTATTCACTGTCAACTAAACTCTGTGTCTGTTTCAGCTGCTTGTGATCACACTGACTCTTATCTTATCAAAATTATTAAAACCATTTGTATAGAATGAAGAAATATAACTGTTGATATTAAACCATATTCACTAAATAAGTTTGTTTTTATAACACAAATGTAGGTTTTTGACTGATAGGGTATGAGACAAACACACCACTCATCCTGTCCTGTACTCTTCTTTGTTAATGCCAGTGCACATTGTAATATTTAAAGAAATTAGTTTACTGCTGAACTGTATATAACCATCATCCTTATCATTACATTATCATTTCATCAAAGCATTTATTGAAGCTGTTGGCATTATGTTATAATTAGTATTACAGGGGTTATCATAATCAAATATTAACATGTTTATTACAGGTGCAGTTATAACTACTTTAAAATGATTGAGTTAATATATATATATCATAACTCATAGCCTGAGTATATTGTTACAGTAAAATAGTAGCTGAGTAAAGGCCTGAATGTATTCAGCTTCTTGTGGTATTTGAGTTTGCTTAGTTACAGGTGACGAAAGGATGTCCAGTCCATGGGGACCTCAAGGGCCTGAGATCTTCACCATATTTGGATGGATGGGGAACTTCTGTGTCTGCAGTTATCTCTTAAAATACATGGATGTTCTGTACATGCAAATTATGTGCTTGTAAACGCATGAGGGGGCGTTACAATACCCTGATGTTATAAAAGCAATCTAGAGTGTATTTTGGGTAGAGATGTACAACTGATGTTTTGCAGTTTACACCTCTCCACGCTGCGTGCATTCATTAAAATCAATTGTTTGACCGACCTCTTCTGGACCATCATTGTTTTACTCTCGTCCTCAATTTCGAACCCGTAACATTTGGTGCATTGGCCGAGGGTTGAGAGAGGGAGAAAGTTGGAGATTGAGACCGAGAGGGTCCGAGGTACTCAAACGGCCAGACACGAGTCAGTGGTCGAAGTGAGTGGACATAAGCCGGCTTATCTAAAGGTAAGGCACTACCTGTTGAATTATTTCCAAACTGTGCCAGATTGACTATTACAAAATTAAAAGTCTACTCACTGAAATTACTGGTAAAGGTCTGTTTTGATTTTGGTGAAAATCTCATGAGAATTGAAGTTGAAGTAATGATAATGTAAGGTTAAGTGACAGTACTGATTAAAGGAAAAGCAGTTGGACTGCTACGAGGATTTAAATGCAGTTGGACTGCTAACGAAAGAGAATTTAAAGTAGTTGGACTACTGAATAGGAATAGGTAAAGTAATGGAAATAGGAAAAGGACAAGTTACAGTAGTTGGACTACTGAATTTAGGATTATAGGTGATTTGAAATCTGTATATGGTAATACAGTTATCATTGAATATAAAGCTGGGCTTGGACATCAATGCAGTAGGTTTTGTGGTTTCATAGGATGTCTTTAAAAAACATAATTAAATTTCTGTAGGACGGAACTGTGGGAAGTTCTAGGAAGTGCATTTCTCGGAGGTGACGCTCCAAATTTCCTGGGGACGCTTGGGATTTTTTAGTCCGAGTTGGCTGTCGTGGAGAACTTGGGAACCTCCAAAATAGGCTACTGACTGGGTCAGTTTACCGTTTGGAACGGTGTTTGCACTTTTTTGGGTAGCAAAGGTTGGACCTTGGGCGTTGGACGCTTTTAAATTGACTTAGGAACTTTAGAAATTAGACCAGATACAGGTTGGACCTGATACTGTCATTGATAATCAAAAACTTGGAGTTTGTCCCTTGGAGGGTTAACTTAAAATTTGTCTAAATTCTGTAGGGTACGCACTTTTAAGGCCTTGTACATATGACTTTTTATAAGACGTCTGTGTATGATATTTTGTAGTGTAATTTTTATGTTGTATATATTCTCTGCCTGCCACGGGGATTGCAGCAAGCTGGTTATTTTTACACTGTGTGTCTGTGTCTATGTAAATGAGGTGCCTCTGACTTATTTGGAGTCACATTTCCTGTTTACTAATGAGTGGCTAATGACTGACTGCAGAGCCTGGGTTAAGGACGACTTACTGGTGTTTTAAGGAAAGCATTGCGTTTATTTCTACTTTGTTGGCATTACGGTTGTTACATATGGTGTTTTAAGGAAATAACTGTTTTTATTTTTACTTTGTTTGCATCACGGTTGTTAAAAATGATGGCTACTTTGTGAAGTGTTTTGCTTTACACGTCCCTGAACGAATTAACACTTGCTGAAAGTAATAGGACTTGTGTTTTATTGACTCTTTGTACTGACACCATGTTTTTTGACTAACATTTTATAACAGTTTGTGTAAATACACATGTTGGATTAAGGGTATTGTGTAGTTGAATATACATGGACAGGAGATGCTTATGATGTAACCTGTCGATGTCACGCTGTGGTTTCAGATATTCATTACGGCGTTTTAGTAACTTCAGTAATAAGGCGATCAGAAGAAGCATTATTAGATTTTGCATGTAGTAGTATTGTTATATTTCGGGCCCTGGAATTATACTGTAGGCAGGATAGAAATCTAAATCCCACTGACGCTGATTGAAAACACATAAGTATATGCACTTAGTACACCCACTCAAGAAATGATTGTGTGACTGATGCTACAAAACTGACCTAAAGAATGGTGATGCGTGTGGAGAAGTGTTAGTTGTCCTGATGTGTGAAAGAGTGTAATTAAAATGTGTGTGAGTGAAATGAAGGCATATTGCTTTTAAATAAAGATTTAGTAGAATTACTGATTATTTGTAGACTGTGAAATCAAAAAAGAAGTCTCTGCAGAAGCTGTAGAAACAGGAAACCGTGTGTGTGTCTGGGACAGGAAATGCATGCCCATAAAAGGGAAGCTCACGGTGACAAGTGTGCACCCAGAGTCGAGAGAGAGAGTTAACTCTGGGCAGATGAAGCAAAAGGGAGGTTTTAAGATAAACAATGAATATGATACTAATTATATGCTTTAGTGTGTTAATACAGGTGAACGTCTCTAAACCTGGAACCCTTGAGCACAGCAGCAAAAGCATAGATTAACACAATTGGGAAAAACAGGCCACTCTTTGGCTTAAAATTATAGCTTCACCTGGCACTTTGTCCTTGACTCTGAGAAGAAGCTCAAAGGCCAGCTAATCTCCTGATGAAGACCGACAGAACATCGTGGATCAACAGCAGACAAAAGGAACCGAACTATTAACACCGACGACGCCAGCAGCAGCATGTATGCAACATGTACTGTGAATTACAGGCTGGGCAGTTGAACAGTGGGATAAAGAACTGTGGAAAAGCATTGGGCACTGAGTTTCATGTTTGCCATGCTTGAAAGAGAAGACTGAAAGATGGCTGGAGAAGAACAAGAGAGTAAATGAAAATAAGATTGACTGACGACTTCAGAAGCAGAATGGAGGAAACCCCATGATGAAATATGCAGGGGGAACTGGAGGCTGGTCAAGAACAGTGTCAAATGACTGGGGGGCACTGAGGCGAAGGAACTGAATGTGGTATTTTGCCAGACTGGAACTTAACGTAAAAGAAGACGACGGAAAGATCAAGACAGAGAAGAAACAGCCTGTGTTTGCTTTGAAGGCCGAACAGGACAGTGGGAAGAGAGGGACCAAGGTCAGGTGAACCAGGACAAGTTTGACTGCGAGCATATAGGATATGATTGGGTTGAAGTTGAACGCTGGACTCTCGAGGTTTTAGGGATGTCCACCACATCACAACAAAAGAGGTAAACAATACAAAAGGTAAAGATAATCAAAATAACTGACAATCATATTAATGAATAGAAAACACACATATACAAACTGTTACATCTGAGATTATTTTCGAAACGAATCAGAAGTGAGATAGTTTGAATGTAGAGCTCAGTGAAAAGATGCATAAATTAAATATGAATACATGAAAATGCAATGAATACATAAGGATGCAATGAAGAAGCAGCTTACATTCATGCAATGAAGAAACTGCTTACACTTAATTAAGATGATCACCTGGCATGCAATGAAGAAAACAGCTTACACTGCATTTACATGACAACATAACGCAAGGAAGAACACGCTTACATACATGACATAATTGGTATTTTTGACTAGAAAAAGAGAAATGGGTGGTTTAGTGGGTCGTTTAGGCACCCGTGATAATAATGCAAATGTCTTAGTTTGTTATTTTTAGGAGCAAAGCAGACCCGGACCAACTCTCCAGATCCAGCAGTTGGAAGAAAATTGTAGGTTAACGCCAATGGATATGTTAAGGCAAGTCTCTGGTTGAATTGTTCACAGAATCATGTGTCCATGAACCTGGAAAACAGGCCCTAGCTCCAGGCTGAAGATTAGGAGTGCTTATTTAAGGTGGGAAATTAAAATAGAGGGTTAGTAATTCGGGGAAAGAAAAAACTGACTGCTTAACTGGAGAATTGGGAAGGAGTTTGAAAGACTGTGAAGCCATATATGCAAAATAGTACACACAAGCATATGCAATGAAGATCTGCTTGCTGCTTGTATGAGTGAGAGAATGGTGTGAATGGTTAATAAAATTGATGGAAAGATTTAAAAAGATGGAAAAAAACACAAGAAAAGTATTAACGCAGTTTTAAAAGAGTGCCTTAGGAGTGCTCTCGTACTGATTGATAAAAGTAGGCGATTAGTATAGAAAGAAAATGAAAATAATTGAATAATGTGATAAGGTTTAAACATGTATTTATCTTGTGACTGAGTATGAAAATTAGTTGGAGAGCTAATGTGAGTGATGACAGAGGAGCTTGCTGTGTGTGTGTGATTGAGGCCTTGAGGAAAGGAAGCAAAGTAGACTGTTACGAGGTGTAAAATTTGATTAAGAGGTTTATAAATTAGTGTTGACATATTGTGAGAACGTGCTTATATCTTAGGCTGAATGTAAGTATGGTAAAATGCTTAAAGGGGGATATTGTGTACGAAACGGTGTAGTTTTCTACGTTTTGGGTGTGTTCTATGGGTGAAATTTAAGATTGTTGAAGATTTTTGAGGTTGTTGTTTTATTTTTAAAGAGGGAGTTTTAATAAACATGGACATGTTTAAGGGGTTTTGTAACAGTGCACTTATAAAGAAAAAACCTGTCAGGTGATTTTGTTTTGTACTTTGATGAGCTAATACTCAGCTCTCTTTTTTTCTCATTTTTGTTCTAAGCAGGCCTGCAAAAAACAATGAATAACGGCGCCGACAATAGTCTCAGGAAAACAAAAAGTAAGGTGACCTTTCCGAATTACAATGGGTCAGATTGTGGGTCCCTGTCTAAGAGGATTGCAGCGAGCCAATCCAGTCCAAAAGTATAAAGAACTATTTTAATAGAGACAACAAAAAAGAAAATAAATGAGTATATAAATAAACTGAGTTTGCTGAAGGTGGTAAATATGATTATTTGTGCGGAAGTCAACCAATACCCGATGTTAATGCGTGTGAGTGAATGTGTGGGTGAATGGACGGACCAGGCAGACCATAGGTTGGACCGACTGGACACTGACAAAAGACTGGACTAAGGTTGGACACATGACTGATAATTGTTATGTTTTAAGTTTTGTTTTATAACACAGGTTGGATCATAAGTGGAGAAAGTGAGTATAAAAGGTGATGTTCTGGTTAACACACAGGCTTTTGTTTATAGGACGTTTCAAGGATGCAGGCTGTGGATGGAGCCAAGAAAAGATTTGACATGATGATTAATTTGATTTGATTCGTTAAAAACAGGTTTGAAGGCCCGGAGCAACTATACCTAATATGATATGATTAACCTTTTCTTTTAATTCCCTAACCTGAGTGAAGGATTTTGAGTTTGTAACACATGAGATGTGTCACAAAAAGGGGGGTCTTAATATAGGTGATTAGCTACAGGAAATGAGCTACAGGAAATGTGCTCTTTTAGGGTTACTAAGCAAATGTCTACGTGACCTTTACCTAACAACCTTTGCGATGATAAACTTGTTTACCGACTTGCTCTCTTGTAGAACATACAGACTTAGGAAAGGGGAACCTCAGCTCTGAGTTTTGAGAATAACTCTGTTAAGTTGACAGGAAAGACGTCGGAATAGCCATATAGGGCAAATGTATTAGAGCTTGTAATTAAATGTGGGACTTGAAAAGAGGAAGCAAATTTGGTACAGGACGTACTTGAGAAGATCAGATGAGAGAAGGAGAAGGTCAGGAATAGTTTAAAGTAAGATTGAGAAATTAAATGGGGTAAAAGGGGGTGTAGCTTCAGGGCAGTTCACAGCCCGGCGTAAACGCAAGGTGCTGTCACACAGCTTAAGTTATTTGGTTGATTTATTTTATGACAAAATAGTGAGGAAATATTAAAAATATACAACACGTTGAGGAGATCTCTTATGTTATATTTTAGTGTTTAACATGAAAGATGCCTCTCTGGAGCTTCTCTCTCGCCAAAGACGCTTATCCATAGAGACCATGTCAGCTCCCAAACAGACAACAACAAACCAAGACTAGCAATAAACAATCTAAACATAAATAATAACAAATAAAGAACAATACAGAATCCAGATCTGAACCGAAGAATAAAATAGTGAAATGTGGATTATTAAATATTAAGTATTTCTCTTCAAAAGTCTCTGTTAGCTGACGCCAAGCGGTCGCAGCAGATGGCTGCCCGTACCTGAGCATGGTTCTGCTGGAGGTTTCTTCCTGTTAAAAGGGAGTTTTTCCTTCACACTGTTGCCAAAGTGCTGGCTCAATAGGGGGTCACAAGATTGGTGGGTTTTTCTCTGTATATATGAAGCACCTTGAGGCAATTTTTGTTGTGATTTGGCGCTATATAAATAAAATTAAATGGGAATGTATTGAAGTAAACTTAAATGTCATAAACTAGGAATTAGTTCATTTCTCAGGGGAGAAATGAAAAAACGGGGACTGGTGTTAGGAACAAAAGCTATATTTTTAATATGAATCTGCTCATTATCTTGTTTTATGTACTTTAATAATGAAGGCTGGCTTGTAGAGCAAGGCCACCTTTTACTCACAAACAAGTGGAGCTCCTAACTTGCAGGAATGGCGTGGAGTGTAATGAATGAATGCAAAACATGCTTACAGACACAAACATGAAATGGATTTATTTTACAGGGTAAAGGTGGAACACATGTTGCTTTGTTTCTGCTTAGCAACTGCTGAGGTAAAAGGTGTTAAAGATAAATATGCAATAAGTGAACAGGAAATGTGTGAGGGTGAGCCGGGTGAAACAAAATGTTGTAGATAATGGAAACTTGTCTAACTGGCATTAACAGTAACTTTTGCATGTTATGTATATGCTTGAGGCCAAAAGAGGCGTAAATCCTGATAGAAAACTTTGAAGTGTGCTTTTTAGCGGAGATTTAGGCTGACATAGGGATGGTGTATATTTTACCCGGGGTGTTTTTAATAGAACTAAAAGCGTTGCTCACACACATAAAGAGTATTGAGATTAAGTAAAGTTAATATAATGGATAGAGCCCAGAACATGATATTGTCAACCAACTTTGAATAATTAAAGGAACATTAGATGAACAAAGTAGGTTAGTAAGGTGTAGCAGAGAGAGGCTGTTTGTTTTTTATCCCTTACAGGAGAAGATTTCCACTAGAGAGGGACCCAGGAAAGGAGCAGAGACCACTTAAGCATGAAGTGTTTTCAAGTGGGAGCTGGTGTTTTATTACTGGACCACCTAGAGGACATGAGGTGGTTTTCTGATTTGCTGAGTCAGAGGACGGCTAGAGAGGGTCAGAGCGAAGGAAGTGGACCTGGGAATGGTGGTTTCGGGGCCCATGATGCCATTAATGGATGTAGAGGTGACAGAGTGGGTCGAGGAGTGACCCAAGGAAATGGTGTGGTGATGTCTCTGGAGAGACATCAAGAGAGGGAATTGTAATATTTAAAGAAATTAGTTTACTGCTGAACTGTATATAACCATCATCCTTAACATTACATTAATTATCATTTCATCAAAGCATTTATTGAAGCTGTTGGCATTATGTTATAATTAGTATTACAGGGGTTATCATAATCAAATATTAACATGTTTATTACAGGTGCAGTTATAACTACTTTAAAATGATTGAGTTAATATATATATATCATAACTCATAGCCTGAGTATATTGTTACAGTAAAATAGTAGCTGAGCAAAGGCCTGAATGTATTCAGCTTCTTGTGGTATTTGAGTTTGCTTAGTTACAGGTGACGAAAGGATGTCCAGTCCATGGGGACCTCAAGGGCCTGAGATCTTCACCATATTTGGATGGATGGGGAACTTCTGTGTCTGCAGTTATCTCTTAAAATACATGGATGTTCTGTACATGCAAATTATGTGCTTGTAAACGCATGAGGGGGCGTTACAATACCCTGATGTTATAAAAGCAATCTAGAGTGTATTTTGGGTAGAGATGTACAACTGATGTTTTGCAGTTTACACCTCTCCACGCTGCGTGCATTCATTAAAATCAATTGTTTGACCGACCTCTTCTGGACCATCATTGTTTTACTCTCGTCCTCAATTTCGAACCCGTAACAACATCCTTCTGATTCCCACTATCTGCAAATTGTCAATATCACAAATGTGCAAATTATCTTCATTTTGGGAATCTTTTTGCTGGGAGGAAGAGAGGAAGCAAAACTTATTATTCATAGGTCTTGAGTTCTATTTGATTATTGATCTTTGATCATTATTACCAACAATAATAAAACATTCAAAAAAAGCTGACTCTAATAACATCACACATGGGGCAAGCTTCACAAAAGACAACTCCTCACTAAAATCATTGTGTGTTAGCAGAAAAAACTGCATGTACAAATTTTAGGGCTACCCCTTTGGAGGAGAATGTGTTGAACAGTTATGTTTAGGGCATGCAATGACAAGCATCTTTCAGCTCCTTCCCTATAAAAATACAACTTTTTTTCTTAGCTGGTAGCTAAGAAAATGTTGGCCCTGTGTGATAAAGTGAATGGGAATAACCACATTTTTGGTGAAAATTAGTTCAATTTCATTAAATCCTTTAAAATCCTTTTAAATCCTGTCCAACAAGGTGCGGTACACTAAAAAAAATCTCAAAAAGCAACACATCATGCCACGATCTAAATAAAGTTAGGAACAGCTGAGAACCAAAGTCATTGACATCTGTCAGTCTGGGAATTGCCACGAAGCCATTTCTCAGGCTTGAGACCAAACTGAACCAAATTGAGAGTCATTATCCAAAAATGGAGAAAACCTGAATAGTTATGTAGCTTTCCAGGAGTGGTCAGCCAAAAATGACTCATTCGGGAGATCACAAAAGATCCCAGAACAACATCTACAGACTGCACGTCTGACTTGTGTCAGGTATGGCCTGTATTCATCATTCAACAATGAGAAATAGACTCTGCAAAAGTGACATCCATTGGAGAGGTACAAAAACTGGATTTTGTATTTACATGGGTTTTCTTTGTCTTATATTAAAATTTGCTTGAGATTCAGAAACATGTAATTAAGACAAATACCAAATAATAATAATAATAAATTACGAAGGGGCAAACATATGTATCCTCACTTCAATTTAACGGACAGCTCATGACACAACTGAAGCTTTAATGTGCTAGTTGTGACCACAGTGATTCAAACCATCAACAGATGTAAACCCAGTAGCATCACATCAAAAAATATATCAACGTAAACAGTTTGATTGTTTATATTTCTTGGATCTGGAAAAACAATCACAAATTAACAATTAACTCAGTACATATAGTACTATATGGTCAGCATTAGCCACCTTGGGTTCTATCAGGATTCTTACCAGTCCAGTGCTCACAATTAAAAAAATAAAGAAAAACATTAGACTGAATGGTGTTTGTATTTTCCCTTACCAATCTCTGGGAGGCAGCGGCAGCATTCGCTTCCCTGCGCTGGTGCGTCTGGATGAAGAACAACATCTCATTGGCGACAAAGATCCACCTTTACCGAACCCTGATCCTGCCCATTCTACTTTACGGCGCGGAGACGTGGACAATGCTCAAACACGACCTGAGCAAGCTCGAAGTTTTCCAAATGCGTTGCCTTAGATGCGTTCTCGGCGTTTCCCTTCGCGACCGTCATTCGAATGACACCATCCTCACCAGCTGCGGCAGCCAACCGACGATCGGCGACCTAATCCAGCGCCACCGACTCCGTTGGTTTGGCCACATTTGTCGAATGGACCTGAGCCGCTACCCCCATGGCCTACTCTGGTTGACGCGCCCCACCGATTGGAGGGTGCATCGAAATGCACCAAAGAAGACATGGATGAAACAAATCCAGGATGATTTGAAGGCCCTTCGACTTGACCTCGAGCAGGCAAGAACCATCGCCTTAGATCGAAAAGCGTGGAAGATAATCGTTGGTCAAGCAAGAGAACCTGCAGCACCTACAGCAGCGTACTGGTTGCGCGGCAGACCACCGCCGCTGGTCGCCCGCTAAGGACAAGAAGAAGAAGAATCTCTGGGAGGGTTCTCGCTGAGTGCTACCAGGTTCCTCTAACATCCAAAGACATGCTAAAGGTTGTAAGTGACCATGTGAGTCCCATGAGAGACTGGCAGCCTGTCCAGTGTGTGCCCGGGTTCTGATCTCATGACATTTATTCATTTATTTGTTTTTTATTTAGTTAGTTATTTAAGGAAAATAAAAAAATATCTCAAAATCCTTTGCATGAGACAATATAACTCTGTACTAGATATAACAGATTTACTAAATTGAAAACTGCAACAATACATTACATTCAAAACAAATTATCTATATACTGCTGATACCTTAAATGGATCAAAACATAATATATTCAAGAATATGCAAATGATAGTTACTTAAAAGAGAGTAATAGGTCTGCGATGTCTGCGTGTTAGTCAGAAGACAAATCAGCTCCAAAGATTTCCTCTTCAACATCAGTCATGTTAGATCTGATACTGCTGCTGGCTGCTGTATCATGTGAGGAGCTTTTAGTGAATTCACTCGTATAAATATATTAGAAATACTTAGTTTTTAGATGAATGATGGAGATAATGTTAATTTCTGTTTCCACAGGTGTGTACAGTATTGATCTCATTCAGCCAGAATCAAGGTCTGTGCAGCCTGGACAGTCTTTGACCATCACCTGTCAGGTTTCTGGTTATTCTATAACTGATAACAGCTATGCAACAGGTTGGATCAGACAGCGTGAAGGAAAAGCAATGGACTGGATTTCTCATCAGTGGGGTGGAGGAGATTTTTATAAAAATGATGCCTTGTTTAGATCGTAGCATGAGAATACATCATGCCACGATCTAAATAAAGTTGGGAACAGCTAAGAACCAAAGTCAGTGACATCTGTCAGTCTGGGACTGTGTGTTCTAGACATAACAGATTCACTCAATTGAAAAAAGAATTGTAACAATACATTACATTTAAAACAAATTGTCTATTTACTGCTGATACCTTAAATGGATCAAAACATAATATATTCAAGAACATGTACATAATAGTAACTTAAAAGGGAGTGATATGTCTGCCTCTGTCAATAGGAAATTGTCAGTATAATCTTTTAATAATATAAGTTTGCATATGATAGAATACTGCATGATGAACTCTTTATAACTCAGACTGTTTTGATTCACTGTGACCCGTTATCATACAGGGAAGGAGCAGTACCTGCTAGATAAGAGCTTAATAAGCAGTTTCACTTTGTACCAGGTAGAGGCGCCTCTCCTGGCACACGCACGCACGCGCACACACACATATATCCGCACATGCTCACGCATCAACATTCCACTGAACAAACGTATTCACTGTTGTATTACTCTTCTTGTGTATAAATAAAGACCAGGGCAGTGGCAGAGCGCGAGTTCCGGAGCCCTCACTCCAGGTGCAGGTGCTCTGTAACTGCCCTTGCATGCAAGTAAAACTGTGTGTTTCTCCTCTCTGATTCTCAGCTGAAGAAGTGTCTAACGGTGTGTTCACACCGAACGCGATAGAGGCGGCCAGAGCGTCAGGTTTACATGTAAAGTCAATGGAAAGGGCGCGATGACACGCGATTGCGCGTCCGGCGAAAATTCGGAGGCAGATTTGCGTCGCGAAAACGCCTGAAACGCGCGTCAGTGTAGCGCGTGGGGCGCGTTTGACTCGCGAAAAAAACCACGCGCGTGAATTTTTGTGTTGCATTTTGTGCATACGCGTGTTTCGCCTCTACCGCTCGAGTTGGAAAAATTGAACTCCAGCGTCAAATCGCGCCGCGACAACCAATCAGGAGCCTGGTGACATGGCTCTGACCTAGGTCAAAGGGGCAGATCCAGCCAAAGCCCTTCATTCTTCATTCAGTATGGAGGAAAAGCTCATCAGTGCCGTGGCTAATCATCCAGAGCTATATGATGCTAGCTGCTACTTTTACCGAGACAGGAATAAAAAGGACCGAGCTTGGAGGCACATAAGTGAGGAGATTGGGCAACCTGGTAAGTTCATTCATTCTTCTTTTTAATTTTCAGACTGACCCGATGAAGCCGCGCAAAAGCTAGCAAGCCCGCCTACTGTCCCGCTATTTTCCCACTGATGTACAAATACCGTTCTGCTTTTATGCATGTTGTCATATAGGAATATAGTTTATTAATAAACAGCACACAGTGGTCCCACTCATCCGTCACTGCCTCGCTTCTTCGCAGATTTTTTATTGCACAGTACAGCATTGCATTCTGCAGCCTGATTGACAAATCTCCTCCGTGCTGTGTCTCCTGCACTTGCCAAATTTATCATGTTTGGTTTTGATAACCATCACGTCCAATAGAAAAAACAGCACAAAAACACCCATAACTATGACCCTCGTTCGGAAATAGACACCTGCACCGCGAGGGAAAAAGGCGCACGAAAGTGGCAGGCAGACGAAGACAAAACACGGCATAATAATACTTTTACGTTTTGCAATCTACAAAGGTTTGCACTTTGAGAATCAACTTGTGAGAACTGTGAGTAATGTTCATGTGTGTGGGGAAAAAGTGTATAAAGTGCGTGGCGAGGGGCTAGTTATCCTGACACCCATGCTGCAATAAATGAGGGACCACTGTATATACTTTCTCTATGATTATTGTATTCAACCTGTTAACATTTAATATTGTCTTGATAGAACCAACTGAATCTGCGGCAGAGCATCCCCTGTTGCTTTTCCTGGCTCCCCAGTCCCTGAGCTCCTGCTGCTGCACCCACAGGTATGTAATTGTAGCATCAGATGTACAGCACGCACTGATAACTTTTTACTCGGTGGGATTCCCTTGTGATCACTTTACTAAATGTCTACAACCAATCTGATTATGTCCTGTGTTTTGTTTTTTCAATGTTGAAATGAAAATCTAGCATCAGCATTCTCATTTCTTTGTGTTTTGTGCTGTTTTACAGGCCCAGAGAGGAGGACGGCTCAGAGGCAGATGAGGGACGGGTCCCAGGACGGTCCATCGGCGGTGGAGTTGGCCATCCTGGAGTTCCTGAAGAGGCCACGCCAGTCTCCAATGGAGCATTTCCTCCACAGCCTTGTTCCTGCTCTGGAGAGCTGCTGGGTCCTTTTTATTCCTGTCTCTCTGTAAATGCTTATATTTTATATATTTATGTTTAATGTTTTTCTGTTTGAGAATTGTAATATTATTTCAAATAAATTTTTATAATGACTAATGTCTCAGTTCTACTACACAGCAAATGTTGGCACACGACTTGACACATGTAGAATTTATTTCATATTATACTAATGACAAAATATACTAATACAGTGGGATGCAAAGGTTTGGGCAACCTTGTTAATAGCCAGTATTTTCCTGTATAAATCGTTGGTTGTTACAATAAAAAATGTCAGTTAAATATATCATACAGGAGACACACACATTGATATTTGAGAAGTGAAAAGAAGTTTACTGGAATTACAAAAAGTGTGCAATAATTGTTTAAACAAAATCAAGCAGGTGCATAAATTTGGGCACCACAAAAAAAGAAATGAAATAAATATTTAGTGTATATCAATGTGTGTGTCTCCTATATGATATATGGGGGGCCTTTGTCTGGACGTGCTTCCCATCCAGAGCTCCACAGCAGAGAGGGAAGTTCCAGCGCTCCTGGAATCCCTCTGTGATGGACCGCCAGTCTCCAGTTGAAGGCACAGCCATGAAGTCGTCCACTACACAGTCCCAGATGGCCGTCGCTACCTGGGGGGGTGATCTGGCACACCGTGGACACACCGACTCTGAAACTGAACGTGATGGTCCTGAAGGAGTCCCCGGTGGCAAGGGACCTGGACAAAATTGTTCAAAATTAGTATTATGTGTACTGCAGTTACAAAATACATTATTCAAATTCCAAAACACTTTTGTGATGTCAGATTTAAATTACAAAACAAATCTTACATAAAACATTTTGTAATTATAAGGATAATTACATAATATATATTAGATATAATATAAAACAGTTGTTTTGTTTTAACTTTAACATATCATAATTTGATTGGTAGCAACTTTTACCACTACAGTGAGCCAATCACTCATAATCCCTAGACATGTCAATCAGGTAGGAATGAAGTAAGACATTAATAGAAAGAAAGAGTTGTATGTTGACATGTAGCCCTTTCCTTGCTTAAATCATTGTTAATATTTTTGAAAAATTAACCTGTGATAAGACAGCATATCAAGATAGAATATGCTAGATAGAATCATATAACTAAAGATGAACCAAACTGTTCACAATTTTATCTAGCTCTCAGATTTAAGAAAGGCTGGTGACCCCTGTTATAGAGTCTGACAGCTGCAGGGATTATATACAAATATTCAACTATACCAGAATTAAACCAGGTGTAAATAAAAAAAAGGAGTGAGTATCACTACAAAGATTACCAACAGTGGGCCTCATACCACAGTTTGATATCAGCAAACACCGAGAGCATACACTGATAGACACCACAACCATGCTATCATTGCTAACACTGATAACAGCATAAATCAAATTAAATCGGGACTTGATGAGACCTTTCAAGTATCACTAGAAATATTATAAGCAGTCGTCTCCGTACCAGTTTGCTATCAGTAAACACCGATGGCATTCACTGTTAGCATACCACATCCATGTTAGCAGTGTATAAACGGATGGTTTAGCATATATTAGCACAGGTATCAATAAAGGACTACCGTTTTAAACACTTTTACTAACCTCAGGCAGATGGACAGGCGCTCTGCAGGTGGGATTGAGCGCCTGTAGTTGGTGTCTAGGCGGGCGATTCTGGGACCGACGCGGGACAGCAGGTCCTCAAACTGGGCAAGTGAAAAGACAGTGATATCGCTGTCATCGCCGTCATCCAGGCGCAGCTCCTGGGGCAAGTGGTGAAACTCATCAAACTGCTCACGCCTCTGGAGGACTGGAACCAGGTACGGCGAGGACGTCCTTAACGCCGCTGCTCTGCTCTCCATAGTAAATAGAGAAGCGCTAGCTCGGCAGCTGCCATCTAGCAAAGATACCATCTGGCACAACTTCCTCCCACATTCCTACCACATTTCCGGTTCACGCGCGTGAGACGATGCAATTTTGAGGCGCGATGGATTTCTGTTGGACACGCGTTGAGGTGCGAATGTGCACGCGTCAAATTAGGGGCGTTTGGGGCGTTTTCGCCCGCGCCTATCGCGTTCGGTGTGAACACACCGTTAGAGTACATCTCTTGACAGCCTCTCAGTCAGAAGACAGATCAGCTCCAGAGATTTCATCTTCAACATCAGTCATGTTAGCTCTGATACTGCTGCTGGCTGCTGTATCATGTGAGGAGCTTTTAGTGAATTGAATATATTCACAAATATATTAGAAATAATTAATTGTCAGATGAATGATGGAGATAATGTTAATTTCTGTTTCCACAGGTGTGTACAGTATTGAACTCTTCCAGCCAGAATCAAGGTCTGTGCAGCCTGGACAGTCTTTGACCATCACCTGTCAGGTTTCTGGTTATTCTATGACTGATGACAGCTATGCAACAGGTTGGATCAGACAGTGTGAAGGAAAAGCATTGGACTGGATTTCTCATCAGTGGGGTACTAGTGGTCTTCTGCAAAATGATGCTTTAAAGAACAAGTTCAGCTACAACATAGAAACTTCTGCTAGAACAGTGACACTAACAGGACAGAATCTGCAGGTCGAAGACACAGCTGTTTATTACTGTGTGCGATACCACACAGTGATGAAAACCACTAACAGACCTGGAGAAATACTGAGTAAATAGGAACAGACCAGAGATACACAAGTGATAAAAATTTGACCATTAGTAGTCCCTGTAATAAAGCTTTTCTCTGTGGGAGATAAAAAATTTTCTTATTGTTTTTTTTATTCTATTATTTATGGATATATTTTTAATAAAGACTGACTGCCATGAGGCTGTTGAGGATAAATTCATCCAATCTGTGTCATTTTCGAGATGTTCACTGATCACTCTGCATTCCTTCACACATAACTGTTATGATTTAGTCCCATTGCAGGAGGTGCCATACAGTTCCAGATCATTTTCCAATAACTTAATTTGATTGTCTTAGCCACAGATGATACTGGAGATGCATACAAAGGTGAAAATAAAAACATGAACTAGTGGCCTATAGAAAACATTTCCTCCACCCTCTGGAAACATACACACAGACTACAGAGCCTATACAGAGCCTAGCAGTATAAAATGAGTTTAAGTTTGATGATGAAAAGACGTCCACAGGGCTATAAAAAGGCTTTTCACAGAGGTCCTCTTATCCGAGAAGCTTTTCCTCTGAGAAGAAGCTTCTTAGATGAGAAGTGAAACGCCTTCAAGCAACTTAAAGAAGTCGAGACACTTTTTGTTTCCAAGCTCCTTAGACAACAGAGAAAACCCCAACAATCATATTATCATTAATTAACATTGAAGAGAAAGCAATGAGATTGAAAGTGGACGTGATGTAAAACATAGATTAGCCACCAAACACCCCAGAAGCTAACAGATATGTGATTACAGATTTCTGAAAAATTCCCCACTCGCCCTGCGGGCTGTCTTTATCTTTCAAGTCCGGGTCCTCCACCAGAGCCCTGGGAGCTTGTGCAGTATCTTTCCTGTTCCTAGGACTGCACACTTCTGGTCAAAGATCTCAGATGTCACTCACCAGTTAAAGGTTTACTGCCCTAAGTGCAGGGACCACTGTTGCCTTCACGTCTTCCTGAGCTCTTCTCTCAGCCCTTGGTACATTATTTTTTAATCTTCCCATGTTCAGTCCTTGTACAGCTTGGGTATGTCTGGTATGGTAGACATAGGTGACACCTGAGCTGGGATGGCTTCAGTCCTATATTTTCACATATACACTGCTCAAAAAAGTATTGGAACAAAGTCAAAAAGTGTTGTACACAAAAAGAGTAAAATAAATAACAACATTAAGTTAAGCAGAGCGGGGTCTTAATCAGTTTCCCCTCTTTTGGCGTTAATGAAATTAAAAACAGGTGGAGCAAAGGGCAAACATGAGACAACCAGCAAAACATGAATGGTTTTACAGGTGGAGAACACCCATCCTTTCCCTCGTCTTTTCTGATTGTTTTTTTTTTTTTCACTAGTTTGGCTATGATCAGTGTTATTATTGGTAGCAATTATTGGTGAGGCAATACCTGGACCCTACAGAAGTTGCCCTGGTAGTTGAACACCTCCAGCATTGCACATCAACACATGCCAGAAGGTTTGATGTGTATTGTAGTGGGACAATTTCTCACTTCCTGGCACCATGGAGTTTGACTGGCATTGCCATTGAATAGCAAAGTCAGCAGGTCCACTACTCAGTGATGCCCTGTTCCAGATCTGGGAGGATTGTGGCAAAACACTCCACAGGAGAGGTGACACAGTCTGAAAAGGTTCATTATCTTTATCAACCATCATAGCCATTCAACAGAAATCTGACTATAATGATCGCTTCCTAACGGTGTGTTCACACCGAACGCGATAGAGGCGGCCAGAGCGTCAGGTTTACATGTAAAGTCAATGGAAAGAGCGCGATGACACGCGATAGCGCGTCCGGCGAAAATTCGGAGGCAGATTTGCGTCGCGAAAACGCCAAAACGCCTGAAACGCGCATCAGTGTAGCGCGTGGGGTGCGTTTGACTTGCGAAAAAAAACACGCGCGTGAATTTTTGTGTTGCATTTTGTGCATACGCGTGTTTCGCCTCTACCGCTCGAGTTGGAAAAATTGAACTCCAGCGTCAAATCGCGCCGCGACAACCAATCAGGAGCCTGGTGACGTGGCTGTGACCTAGGTCAAAGGGGCAGATCCAGCCAAAGCCCTTCATTCTTCAATGGAGGGAAGGCTAATCAACGCCGTAGCAAACAACCCGGAGCTGTACGACACCAGCTGCTTTGTGTACCGAGACAGGAATATAAAGGACCGAGCTTGGAGGAAGAAATGTGAAGAGATCGGGTAACCTGGTAAGTTCATTCATTTCTCTTTTTACATTTTTCACTGACCCGAGGAAGCCGCACAAAAGCTAGCAAGCCACCGCTATTTTCCCACTGATGTACAAATACCGTTCTGCTTTTATGCATGTTGTCATATAGGAATATATTTTGTTTATTAATAAACAGCACACAGTGGTCCCGCGTATCCGTCACTGCGTCGCTTTTTCGCTGATTTATTTTATTTATTTTTTTGCACAGTACAGCATTGCATTCTGCAGCCTGATTGACAAATCTCCTCCGTGCTGTGTCTCCTGCGCTTGTCAAATTTATCATGTTTTGTTTTGATAACCATCACATCCAATAGATAAAACAGCACAAAAACACCCATAACTATGACCCTCATAGACACCTGCACCGCGAGGGAAAAAGGCGCACAAAAGTGGCAGGCAGATGAAGACAAAACACGGCATAATAATACTTTTACGTTTTGCAATCTACAAAGGTTTGCACTTTGAGAAACAACTTGTGAGAACTGTGACTAATGTTCATGTGTGTGGGGGAAAAAGTGTATAAAGTGCGTGGCGAGGGGCTAGTTATTCTGGCAACCCCTGCTGCAATAAATGAGGGACCACTGTATATACTTTCTCTATGACTATTGTTTAAAACCTGTTAACATTTAATATTGTCTTGATAGAACCAGCTGATTCTGCAGCAGAGCATCCCCTGTTGCTTCTCCTGGCTCCCCAGTCCCTCAGCTCCTCCTGCTGCACCCGCAGGTATGTAATTGTAGCATCAGATGTACAGCACGCACTGATAACTTTTTACTCGGTGGGATTCCCTTGTGATCACCTTTACTAAATATCTACAACCAATCTGATTATATCCTGTTTTTTTTTCTTTTCAATGTTGAAATTAAAATCTAGCATCAGCCTTCTCATTTCTTTGTGTTTTGTGCTGTTTTACACGCCCAGAGAGGAGGACAGCTCAGAGGCAGATGAGGGACGGGTCCCAGGACGGTCCATCGGTGGTGGAGCTGGCCATCCTGGAGTTCTTGAAGAGGCCACGCCAGTCTCCAATGGAGCATTTCCTCCTCAGCCTTGTTCCTGCTCTGGAGAGCTGCTGGGTCCTTTTTATTCCAGTCTCTCTTTAAATACTTATATTTTATATATTTATGTTTAATGTTTTTCTGTTTGAGAATTTTAATATTATTTCAAATAAATTTTTATAATGACTAATGTCTCAGTTCTACTACACAGCAAATGTTGGCACACGACTTGACACATGTAGAATTTATTTCATATTATACTAATGACAAAATATACTAATACAGTGGGATGCAAAGGTTTGGGCAACCTTGTTAATAGCCATTATTTTCCTGTTACAATAAAAAATGTCAGTTAAATATATCGTATAGGAGACACACACAGTGATATTTCAGAAGTAAAAAGAAGTTTACTGGATTTACAGAAAGTGCAATAATTGTTTAAACAAAATCAAGCAGGTGCATAAATTTGGGCACCACAAAAAAAGAAATGAAATAAATATTTAGTGTATATCAATGTGTGTGTCTCCTATATGATATATGGGGGGCCTTTGTCTGGACGTGCTTCCCATCCAGAGCTCCACAGCAGAGAGGGAAGTTCCAGCGCTCCTGGAATCCCTCTGTGATGGACCGCCAGTCTCCAGGTGAAGGCACAGCCATGAAGTCGTCCACTAGACAGTCCCAGATGGCCGTCGCTACCTGGAGGGTGATCTGGCACACCGTGGACACACCGACTCTGAAACTGAACGCGATGGTCCTGAAGGAGTCCCCGGTGGCAAGGGACCTGGACAAAATTGTTCAAAATTAGTATTATGTGTACTGCAGTTACAAAATACATTATTCAAATTCCAAAATACTTTTGTGATGTCAGATTTAAATTACAAAACATAAATCTTACATAAAACATTTTGTAATTACAAGGATAATTACATAATATATATTAGATATAATATAAAACAGTCAGTTGTGTTTTGTTTTAACTTTAACATATCATAATTTGATTGGTAGCAACTTTTACCACTACAGTGAGCCAATCACTCATAATCCCTCAACATGTCAGTCAGGTAGGAATGAAGTAAGACATTAATAGAAAGAAAGAGTTGTATGTTGACATGTAGCCCTTTCCTTGCTTAAATCATTGTTAATATTTTTGAAAAATTAACCTGTGATAAGACAGCATATCAAGATAGAATATGCTAGATAGAATCATATAACTAAAGATGAACCAAACTTCACAATTTCATCTAGCTCTCAGATTTAAGAAAGGCTGGTGACCGCTGTTATAGAGCCTGACAGCTGCAAGGATTATATACAAATATTCAACTATACCAGAATTAAACCAGGTATAAATAAAAAAAAAGGAGTATCACTACAAAGATTAACTCAGTGGTCCTCATACCAGTTTGATAACAGCAAACACCGAGAGCATACACTGATAGACACCACAGCCATGCTATCATTGCAAACACTGATAACAGCATAAATCGAATTAAATCGGGACTTGATGAGACCTTTCGAGTATCACTAGAAATATTATAAACAGTCGTCTCCATACCACAGTTTGCTTTCAGTAAACACCGACGGCATTCACTGTTAGCATACCACATCCATGTTAGCAGTGTATAAACGATAGTTTAGCATATATTAGCACAGGTATCAATAAAGAACTGCCGTATTAAAGACTTTTACTAACCTCAGGCAGATGGACAGGCGCTCTGCAGGTGGGATTGAGCGCCTGTAGTTGGTGTCTAGGCGGGCGATTCTGGAACCGACGCGGGAAAGCAGGTCCTCAAACTGGGCAAGTGAAAGACAGTGATATCGCTGTTATCGCCGTCATCCAGCTCCTGGAGCAAGTGGTGAAACTCAAACTGCTCACGCCTCTGGAGGACCGGACCCAGGTACTGCGAGGACGTCCTTAACGCCGCTGCTCTGCTCTCCACAGTAAATAGAGAAGGGAGACTCTCTCTTCAAGCGCTAGCTCGACAGCTGCCATCTAGCAAAGATACCGTCTGGCACAACTTCCTCCCACATCCCTCCCACATTTCCGGCTCACGCGCGTCAAAATATGCAATTTTGAGGCGCGATGGATTTCTGTTGGACACGCGTCGAGGTGCGAATGTGCACGCGTCAAATTAGGGGCGTTTGGGGCGTTTTCGCTCGCGCCTATCGCGTTCGGTGTGAACACACCGTTACTCCCACAATCAGCCAACAATCTGATTTTATCAATATATCTAGCGCTATGAATAACAGAAAAATTACATAAGCACATATAGGAACTTTTTTTGCACTGTTTTGTTTTGTTTTGGGGTTTTCTGTGGGTTTTTTTTTTCTGGAGTGGAAAAAATAAATTCCTATTAAACGAACACTAGAGGGCAGTCAAATCTCTCACTCTCCTTTTAATGGGAAATTAAGAAGAGGTGTGATTTTTTTTCTTGTTGATGCTCAATAAAAAAAAAAAAAAAAAAAAAGATTAGCCTACTTTCTTGTTAGCTAACTGTTTTGTATTTAGGTTTTAACACAGTATTGTTAGCTAACAGTAGTCAACAGTATTGTTAGCTAACAGTAGCCCACTGTATCGTTGCCTAACAGACAGAGACACACACACATATGGGGTGCGTGCATCACAAACCCAGAAGATTTTTTCAGGGCTCAGCACCCTGAACTTTACACGGGCATCACTGATGGACGACGACATTTCCTCACAGAGCTCTCAAAGGAGCTTGTGACACCTCACATGAAAAGTCGATTGGAAGGTACCCCAACCCTACCAACCTACATCATTGAAGCAATGGGAAGGTGTGGAGTGACAAAAACTGCTGCGATCCAGCCACAGGAAAGAAACACAGGGCCAGCAGAAGACAAAGAGGTGCCAGTTGTGTCCAAGAAACAAAGATTGCAAAGTCACTAATTGCTGTTGGAAATGCAGTACCCCTGTGTGCAATGGTCACAGACAGAAGCAAGTAGTTTGTGACAGATGCACACAGTGAGAGGAGATAAGATGTTTGTGTGTGTACGTATGCGTGGACAGTGTTATGGTCTCCTGACCCGTTGAATGTTCTCTGTTCTTCCTCCAGACATAGGGACACACAAACATGTTTTAAGTGCTAAAATGTGAATGAAAATAAAAAAATGTACATGTCAGAAAAGAAATTACTCTTTTGTTTGAACAAAATATATCATCTTAACCAAAATGAGAGAAATGTCTTTAGGTTATTGCAAAAGCGCATTGATTTTGTGGAAGAGTGAGGTAGTGATACAAAAGCTGCAATTTCTTAAAATTATTGAAAAAATAAATAAAAATGCAAATGGACTCATGTCACAAACATGTTTTATGAGGAATACCTGGCATATGAATATATTACAACTATTTGTTTTAAAGATTTTGAAGAATAACACCCAGTTTTTTGCAAAAACACATTGATTTTATTTGGGGTCATTTTTGGGTCCAAATGGCACAGCTTCTGGGTCCAGACCCGGACCGCGGTTTGCCTGCTAGTACCATGTGGTCTGAGTTTTTGCTTGTATTGAATTCCAGTCTCTCCGGTTGTGCCCCTGTGTCTTCTGTCCCTGTGTGCCATCTGTGTGTCCCTTGTCTCTCCATGTTTGTTTACTTTTCTGTCTCTGGGTCAGTCTGCATTTCAGCATTTCAGCTTTGTCAGACTCTTGTCAGTTAGATTCCGTTCAGCCATGTTCCCAGGTGTGTCCTCTCTGCCTGGTTTCTCTCTTGTGTATTTACTCTGTGAGTCTTTGCCACATCGTTGTCATACCTTCCCTGTGTGTGTGCTCTCTTTGTCAAGTTTGGCAACTGCAGTTTAGTCTGAGTTTGTGTTACTTTTGTATTCCATCCCCTAGCTCCAGCAATAAAGCTGTCTGAGTTAAGTTCCTGTCTCCATGTCTGCAGTTTGGGTCAGCGAGTTGTCAACCACACACACTGACACATGACAACATGGGGATGTCAGATAAACCCAATTTGAATATTCATCATTACAGTTTGAAAATAGAAACATATGCATGCATGGAAAACATCCAGGTCTGTAGATACAGTCTGGATAAAGAATAGCAGCCTGATAATGGTACACAGCAAATTCAAAAGTGTTAAATGTATTGGTGTTAGTAGACTTTGTGCAAAAGCAGAGTTAATTTTACTCTAAGTAGAGTCACATTCGTTTAATGTAACTACGAGGTGTAAAACATTAGTAGTTAAAATTGAGTGTAAAAAATGAGTGTTTCTGTATTAAATCTGGAGGTGTCAAAATGGAAACATTAACTCTTGATCTCTTAACTCTGAACTCCTAAAGGGGCTATGACACTAATAGAGTAAATTCACAGACTCCGCCCAAGCATCACAGGTTCTGAATGAAGCTGAAGGGAAGCCATTTCAGAACATTTAGCTCTCCATTTTTCCGAGTTGTTTGCCACGCCTGGTAAGTCATTTTTTCTGAGATTCTTGTAATTATTATTACTACCTTTTACTTCTGTGGCTTTTTTGAGTCGAGGCAAAGCTGTGTGAAAAGCATTAGCATGTTGCTCGGTGATAGCATAAAAATCTGTTTTAGCTAGCTGAAATGTATTGTTGGCGGGCAAAAGACTTGCATATGAGTGTTCAGTCATTTTTTTGCTAACTCAAATACACTTAAAACAATGTTTAGGTTGGCATAAAATTATGTTTATATCCCACATAAACCGATATAGTAAACGGCAGTAGCAGATGTGCTGACTGGGTTCTACGTTAACATTTAGATCTTTTCAGAGTTTTGTGCACTCATTTTAGGTAAAAATTAAAAAGATCAAGGCTTTGAATTTATTACGGAATTAACTATTGTCTGTGTTCTTCAGTTGTTATAGAGAGCATCATTTTAACAAATGTGTTGTGGGTATAATATTGACTAAGGGGTGGGTTTTTATAATCAATTTATCGATTAAAATCGATTCTGGCTTGGATAACGTAAAATCGATTTATTAAAATCCTGAATCGATTTTTTAATATAAATTTATTTTGCCCGAAATGCCAGAATCTCTGGTGAAATCTCACAAAATTTCAACAACCACCAAACAGCTAAGACAGTAAGTGAGAGCAGGTACACGGATTCTGCACAAAGACGTAAACACAGCGCGACCCGCGGATCAGAATCAGTGAGATGCCGCCTTTCTCACGGTCGGGGCTGAAAGCCGACAGCTCGCTGATTCTGATCTGTCGGCGGGTCCGCGCTTTGTGTTCATGCCCTTTTTGCGTTTTAGTTTTATCTCTCTCCAAACAATATTGACCGAACCAGCAGCAAAAGAAGATCCAAACTACGCTTCACATAAACAACAACAACTCTGACTTTTACTGTTTTGCTTCCACCACGATGCACAGCTCTCTCTCTCTCTCTGTACTTCAAGAACAGTTTCCCGTCTAAAAATCTGTTTTCTACATTATTCGCTTGCTTGTTACGCACAAGTCTACCGTTGTTTACAGCGCTGTCGCCGCTGTTTTTTTCCCCTTTTACATTCTTCCGAAAAGAAAACCTAATTTCTGCTGTTCAATACTGAACCAATTTAAAGTTTTTAAAATTATGCAAAATGCAAAACGCTTAGCCGTGTCTCTAATAAAACCGCTGTAACGTCAGAGGTAACGTTCATATGTTGATTAATGGTTTTCTTTCGTTTTTGATGTACTGCAGAATATTTTTATAAAATCCCAGGCCAGGAAAATCACCTTCATGTTTTTCTGTGTTTTATCTTCAGCTACTTTGACACAAAGGCATCTGCTGTGACGCTCACACCTTTGATAAAGTCTTGAGTGTGTCAGCTTCCTTTTTATTGATACAAAAATATGTAAATGTACTGATCTGAATTATAATATTTCTGACTGTCAAAATTTCCCAGATTTAAACTGAATTGAATCGAATCGAATTGAATTGAATTGAATCGAATCGAATCGAATTAAATCGAATCGTGGATCGAATCTATTCGGGACCTTGTGAATCGTAATTGAATCGATTCTAGAAATCAGTGACGATACCCAGCCCTAATTAGCTTGAAAGATGGACAATTTGTTTAGTATCTAGAATTGTCTTTTGGGAAAATGCTTTGCTTAACACAAGTTATGGATCATGATTCTTTTTTCTTTTTTTTTTTCAATTGATTACCAGGTTATTTGTCCAATTAATTTCTGTTTTTTATTGAATCTCCACACAGGATATGCTTGCAAAGGTGGAATATGGGGGAGTGCAGAAGTATGTCAAAGTTCCAGAAAGTGATGAATGCTTTCATTTCCACCAGTTTCTTAAAGATGGTTTGTACTCATGTGCAATTTAAATGAGTATAAAATTATCACCTATAAGTGATCAACAGTAAGACTTGAATTGGTGGTTTTAATAGTATAGTGACATTTCGGATTTCTTTGTTTTAGTTATGGACAAGTTCAGCTTGCAACCTCAACTCTTCACAGAAGGTGTACTCATCCTCACTGATACCTCTGACACTGAAGTTGACTCAGACATTTTTGATGAGCTGGTAAAGTCTGGAGTTCGAGCTTTCAAAGTTGGATATAGAATGCAGACAGCAACAGGTACAGTAGATCCATAATAATTTAGAGGAGTACATTTCTTCATGATCTTCAAAGTTTACATGAATATTGGCCAGATTTAACAACCTTTCAGAGTCCACTTTTCTTCTTTGAAAAACTGTAAAATGCTTTTACATGTTGAGTGCATATTACATGCTGTTATCAGTTATAATTTACGTGGTTGAACATTATTGCAGTTGTTGTGACTTCTCATATGCACATTTTTTTTCAATCCCTTTTATGTCCCTTTTTTTCCCTTTAAGACATTGAGATCAGTGTGGTTGACGATGAATCAGAGTCATCGGTACAGCCAATCCCTCTTGCCCTCCTGACATCGCCAGTTTCATTGTCAGACCATCCATCATCCCCAGCTTCTACCAGTTCATCAGATTCAACTATGATCCTCAAAAGAACAAAGAACAGGAAGAAGGGCCTACAAGAGCTTGATCGCGATGAAGCGAAGCAGGTCAAAAGCAAAGCCTAAAGCAATTTCCAGTGCTTAACAGCATTTTACAAACACTAACTTTTTTGTATAATTTGCTTCAGTTTAATCAGTATGACTTTTTTTTTTTTTTTTTTTTTAAACAGAAGGTGTGGAGTGTCCTGAGCTCAAACCCAAAGGGTGAAGAAATTTTCAATGAATACGACAAAACTAAAACACTGTCAGATCCAACTCGTCGACAAATGGTCAACATACTGGTTGCAGATATGATAGAATCACACGGGTAAATATTCTTTGATGATCATAAAAACAATTGTCGAGTGAGCAGAAGAGCAATACACTTTGTTTTGTTTTTGAAAGGAGGATTCCGCCCATAAGTGTTCGGACTAACTATGCACTGGGGATTGCAACGCTTTTTCCATATCTCCAAGATCCTTACTCAAAAAATGGCTATGTAAGTGTTATCTCTGAAACGCAACATCTCTGTAATTTATACATGTTGTTAAAGTGGTACCAAATATGCATTCCTTTGTTGCATTTTTTGTTGTGTATGTTTTTTGTTTGTTTTTGTGTGTGATTGATGTGCATGCATGAGCAGGAACATTACTATGATCCGGAGGCCAATACTGGCTATCTTGCTTGGAGACTCAAGACTGTCCAACGCAATACCTATGATGGTGCTAGTGGGTGTCCCAGGCCAAACTTCCAGGACAGTCCAACAACCCGAAGAGAATCTTTGTTTGTTAGTGGACAGCTTTTTGGTGAGGAGTGCAGAGAGGCTCTGTCTGTTATTAGACACTCAACAGATAGGTCTGTGGTTAAAGAGAAGATGAAAGCTACTTTTGAATATAGACAGAAGCTGGTACATGACCCAGATGCAACATCATCAATCTTGGATGTCTTCCCTCGTTTCCTTGATACACCGGGGTTGGTGAGTATATTTTTAGACATTTCATAATCTGAAACTAAAGATAACATTTTGCCAAGAACACTTAAGTAACCATTTTGCAATGATGCTTGGAGATGAGGCCTCTGGAAGATTTCTTACAAAGTGGTCTTTGTATTTCAAGCAAAAAATCATCGCAGAAAGCCAAAGTCTTCCATCAAGTCCTTGTGTTGAGGAGTTACGAGCATCTTTTGATACGGAGGCTTCAAATGACTGGGGTAAATTTGGACAGTGTTTCAGTATATCAAATACTTACATTTCCATTTGTCTGTCCTAATACAGTTAACTGAGCGGAAATAGACTAGTAAATTAGTAATTTATGCATCCTTGTGGTTGTAAGCATTTCCAGAAATCTCATCATTTAACTGCTTAACAGAATTTCCACCTGTTTTCTAGTTCATGTTTAACCTTTTGTCTCAAATATGCTTTTTGTCTTTAAGGCTGGGATAGTGACATGGCAGCTCTTCTGTTGTTGCTGCATCTCCTGCCCCCAACATCAAAAGGCCACAAAAAAACAGCAAAAATTAGCTCTGCACAGGCAGCCAATCATCTTGTGAGATTCGTCAAGGTATGCTCTATTACTCTACTCTATTTTTTTGTAAAAACTGTTTGTAATTAATGATTTTTGGTTCATGGTAAGCCACAAGATAAAAACAGAAAAGATGCAGTAAATTAATTACCTTTTGTGTATTTGGTATGAAATCATGCTGTATCTATAGATATCAGAAGAGATAAAATCTGGTATGGCTTTCCTTTCCAAAAGAAGTTAATCTACAGATTTGGGTTCAGCACACACTCATTGCCCCTGCAAACAGAAGAATGTGAACTTCAAAAATAAAGCATTACTCTGTTTTATTCTACTTGGATCCATTTGTGTTAAGACGGGTTACTTGCTTGGGCCCATAGACCTTATATGCAAGCCAAACAGTTGAAAAGAAAATTTTACTCATGATTGAAATGTGCTATTCAAATTCCAGGAAGGAGTCAGCCTCACTACTTTCCTGGAGAGAGCTAACACCAGGCAGCCCTTCCTTCTCTGCATTGGTGAGCAAAAGAAGAACATTCAGAGGTTCTTCATCATTGTAGACCAGAAAGCTATCCCATGTGATGCTCCAACTTCAGTGGCTGCTTTTGATGGGCTTTTCAAAGCACACTTTGTCTTCAGCCTTTCATATGATGAAGCTCTTTCCAGTTTCTACACCTTCATTCAAACCACAATCTACAACATTGATGTTGGAAACACAAAAGAAAGCCCTCGAGTCAAGGAACTGAGAGCACGTCTGCTGCGAGACCGTTAAATGCCCGCAAGGTCCACACGCTTTTAGGAGGATTTAAAAAAAAACTGTTTGACAATGTTCAAATGCTTTGTTTGTAAAATGCACCACAAAAATTGTTCAGCTCTTTGTCAACATTTAAAATTTCATCATGGTTTATATCCAAACAAAAATCTGCGTTTAAAATGTGGAGAGCAGGGATGTCTTTCATCTTTTTGTACTTAAAATGGCTTTAGAAAACATCTTCATAATGTACATAGTCATTATCACGATAAACATGTAGGGATGGAACAGGAAGTTGCCCAACAAACACATTCTCTAGGAGACTCTTTTAGTGATCAACCATCTACTTCTGCATCTATATCACAGGTTCCCACTGTTATTTCACAGGACTCGCTTGTTGGAATGTGTGGATCTATTGTCGCTCACTTACAAGCTTCTGGTCTTACTGAAAGTGCTGTTCAAACAATAATTTGTTCTGTTGAGGAAGTTGTCAGTGATGTTCAGAGTCAAGCAAGAGAAGTAGTACTCCAAACATTTTCCCCTGATAGTAAGGAATCAGACATTTACAAAAGAGTTGAGCACAATTTAAACCAATTAGATAACCCCTTTTCAAAATTTAACACTGAGAAAAAAAGACAGAAATATTATGATGAAAAATGGGAAATAGTTGAGCCTAAAGAATTTGTACTTGGTGTAAGACTGGATACACGTAGACACAGAACTATAGGGGTTTATAGCGAAACACCTGTCAGAGACAAATACATGTATGTGCCCATTTTAGGTACGATACATTCAATTTTCAAGAATAAAGACATTAGAGAATGCTTCTTGCATGAGAAACAAACACAAGCTGGGTTATACAAAGACATTAATGATGGATTATATTTCCAAAACCATCCTCTGTTTTCACAACAGAAATATGCTCTACAGATTTTACTGTATTACGATGATTTTGAAACTGCTAACCCATTAGGTTCGAAGAAAGGGATCCACAAACTGGGCTGTATTTATTTCACTTTAAAAAATCTCCCACCAAAGGTTAACTCTGTGCTGATGAATGTACATCTAGCTGCTCTTTTCTACACAGAAGACTTAAAGAAATATGGTTTTGAAGAAATACTAAAGCCTTTGATTGATGACTTGAAAATTTTAGAAACTAAAGGAATCCTGCTTCCCTTTACTGAAGAGCCAGTGTTTGGTTCTGTTGTTCAAGTTACAGGAGACAATCTTGCTTTAAATGGCTTACTAGGTTTTGTTGAATCGTTTAGTGCAACAAACTGGTGTAGGTTTTGTTTAGTAAACAAGGAAGATATTCAGTCTGTGTTTAATGAAGACAGTTCGGACATTGTTCTGCGCTCCAGAGAACTTCATATTGAACACTGTAATGCATTAAGTGAAGACCCTGCTCTCACTTCCGTTTATGGAGTTAAAAGATCTTGTGTGCTCAATTCATTGGAATATTTTCACAGCACTGACAATTATGCAGTTGATATAATGCACGATTTATTGGAAGGAGTTGTGCAGTATGAGCTCAAACTTTTTTTTCAATACATGATCAAAAATGGCTACATCTCCATTAGCACATTACTTGACAGGATACAGACGTTTAATTATGGTTTTGTAGAGCGTAAAAATAAACCAAGTGGGTTAAAAATAGATGATAACAGCAAACACTTAGGTTTAAATGCCATTCAGTCATTATGTATCCTACGCAATACTCCACTAATTTTTGGAGACATAGTTGAGCGGGACAATAGCCACTGGAATTTTGTTCTCCTGTTGTTGCAAATTGTTGATATTGTGTTGTCCCCAGTCCTTACTGATGGCATGTTATGTTACTTGAAACATCTGATCTGTGATCACCATAGCATGTTTAAAAACTTGTTCCCTGGTAGAAAATTAATTCCTAAACACCACCTAATGATTCACTATCCAAGGTGTATTAAGAAAATTGGCCCTCTTATCCACATATGGTGTATGCGTTTCGAAGCAAAACACAATTTTTTTAAAAGGGCTGTCAAAAATTTTAAAAACCTTACAAAATCTCTAGTAAAGCAACATCAGCGTCAATTGGCCTTTTACTATGAAAACTATTGTTTTAAAAGATTTCAGTTCGGTCCTTTAAAATTAAAAAGAGTTGATAGCATGGAAGGTGGGCATTTGTTGTGCGAGTCATTAAATGTAGATTCATGTGTAAATGTTTCAACTACAAATTGGGTTAGAAATTATGGCACTGAATACCAGGTTGGTTTGTTTTTATGCACTGGAATGTCCAGTGATCTACCAGTCTTTAAGAAAATTTGCTATATCATAATATATGAACAACATGCATTCATAATAGGCTGTAGTGTCAACACCTTGTACTTTGATGAACACTTTCATGCATACTGTATTGAAGAAAAAAGTAATGAGCATGCTGTTATTTCAATTGAACAACTCAGCTATGTTAGACCCTTTGACAAGCAATATTCTAATGAAAATGAGAACATATACATTATTCCATATTGTTACATGCTTTGAAAATGTTTTGAAGTTGTGGTGCATATAAAAATAAATCTTTTTCAGAAGAACATTGGCTCTTTTTAATATTTTTTTCCCCAAGGAATTTCTAAAAGATCAGAACAGTAAAATTTACACTTTTTAGAATTAATTAGACGATAACTCTTTTGTAGTCAAAATAAAATACTCTGTAAGAGTTAATATATAAACTCTTAACACCTAGTTAGTGTTAATGAGTGTTAAATTTTCAACTCCAGACAGATTTGATATTTAACACTAAATCAGAGTTAATGTACCAACTCTCCAAAAAGAGTTAAATTAACACTCACTGGTGTGGACCCATATAGACACTTTAATAGTGTTGAAATCAAATCTGTGTTAATTTGGACATGCTGGATTTGCTGTGTACATATTCCATAATTCTTATAAAATAATTAAATGTTTACAAAGTATTGCAGTGTTGTGTAGTGCTCATTATTAACTTCTTTCAATTCTGTTTAACAGAGTGTATGCTAAGGATACATCTACTCTTGCTTATTTTTTTTAATCCTCTAGCGTTAGCTATTATGAAATATTATGTCAAACGCTCCTGTTCTGTTTGTAATTAACAAAAAATAAACAGCAAGTATCTCTAAATGCTTATGAATAATAATTACGAATAATAAATACTTTTATATAAGTGACAGCATTTAAATAAAAAAAATGTTCATTAATTTATTTTCACCAAGTGAAGCTAGCAAATGTACTTTTTCTATACTTCTGTATTTATTCTTTGATTCAGTCAGACTTACTGACTGCAAACACGACTTACTTAAAAAAAGAAAGAAAAGGCTGGGAGAATGTCATGATGATGAGGCATTAAATATTAAATATTACTCACTATCTGTCCTGAATCATGACAACATGGGCCATGAAGCCACTGAAGATATTACTATTATCTTTATGGTAAGAAATTTGGTCACTTCATACTAGCTTGCTTTAAAAATCTCTAATTCAGAATGTTCGTAATAATAAAAATCTAATTTCCTGACCTGGACCTGGCTGGCAAATGGACTTGTGTTTGGCGAAAAACATGATTAATCAAATTATAAATGAACATTGATTTGACCTTTTACTTTTTACAGTTTTTATTAATTTAATGATATTAAGTCTGATTTACAATCAACTCACTGTTTCCAATATAGGTGTCTCTAGATTCAAGTACAGGAGACAGTGTTTGCTTTGTTTTGTTTTATATCATTTAATAATTTTTTTGTAATATGGTTTGTCACTAAGATATGCATTCGTGCAAAAATCTAAGGAAAATACAATCTTTAGCATAGCTCATTAACATTTTCTATCAAATGTTGATAATAAAACTGATATTTAAATTTCAGCTTTTGTAATTATGTAGAATAATTATGTAGCCCTATATTTTATAATAAATGCAATATTTTCTGTATGTAAACTACTAATTAGGAGAGAACATTTTAATTAATGTTTTATTTGAACACGTTTCAGAATAGTGAATGCAAATATTTATCTGTCCAAATCATTCATGGCAAAGTGAAGACAACCAAACTAGACAGACCACAATTTTTTAGTATCAATTTAACTCATATGAAACACTTTTCCTGTCATTAATGATTCCTGGAGACTAGGACAATGTGGTGGTCTTGGAGGCCGTGCGGACGCATCTGCACGGCATCCGTGATCACGCCCGCATGTTAAAACACGTGGACTCATGGGTTGGTGGTAGTGATGGGATTTCCGGCTCTTTTTAGAAAACCGGCTCTTTCGGCTCGGCTCACTAAAAAGAGCCAGCTCTTTCGGCTCCCCCCGGCTCTTCAGGTTGTTTTGTTGCTTTAATTAATTTATTATTAAAAACAATATAAAAATTATGCACAAAAGGAATTACTAATGTAAAAAAAATTGTGGTTTTATTTATATATGTTTATATATAAATATATACGGTGGCCCCTAGAGACAAAGCACGTACAAACTCCAAAAGACATTTCTAGCGTTAACTGAACTTCAAAAACAGAGCTACCTAGATCACTTAAATTAAACAATTAAAAGCATATGTGTATTATTTGTGTATTTATACACAAGCACTCATATATATCCAAATAATTTAAAAAAATGTTAATTTACCTGTTACTATCACACACCAAATCCGGTCGTTGGTACTTCCTGGCTTGTGTAGCCACTAGGTAACAAAAGGTCAACACTGCCCCTAGCATCCACAGCACTTATGTTGTGTTTTCAAGTTTGTACTTGCTTCGGAGTTTTTACGTGTTTTGGAGTTTGTACGTGCTTCGGAGTTTGTACGTTTTGGAGTTTTTACGTGTTCTGGAGTTTTTACGTGTTTTGGAGTTTGTACGTGCTTTGTCTCTAGGGGCCACCGTAAATATACTTTTATTTATTCACTCCACATAAAACGTAATAAATAAATCATATAATACAAAAAAACAACTATTCACATTTCAACTTTTAACTATTTAAATTTTCTGCTTTTTCCTTTTAAACAAATTTAAAGTGAAACAACACAAAACACTGCAAACCACAACACAATTAAATATAAATTAACCCTCTGGGGTCCAGGGTATAATTGGCCGTTTTTGACTACTTTTGATTTTACCTCTATATTTCACCTTTAAAATATGTTTTTCTTGCCTTGTTTAGTATCATTATTTTCAGCACAACCTCAAATATCTGAAATTTGAGTTATTTGTTCATTTTGGTATACTATATTAACACAGTTGATCTAAATTTAGACAAAAAATTCAAAATCCGAGTAGAAAAAAAGCTATATTTTTTTACTGTAAAACCCACAAACATGTTTAACGAATCAACTTGAAATGCAAATAGAAATTGTACTGCAGCCAGTGTAAATAAATGGCTCAAAGCACGGATCTGTGGTCCCGCCGTGCCTTATTCACGCCACAGACAGTTCTACATTTTCTGTACTTATAAATTACTTAGGTTTATGTTTGGCTCCTTTCTTATCCCTCTGGTTTTCTTCCAGGAGATTGCAGTCAGACCCTTAGTCTGAATCTGAACCAATGCTAAAATGGCCTGGACAAGCCTACAAACTGACCTGGACATATTGAGGCTGGTTCTGTCGGTACAGCTGGATCCAAAAAGCTGAAGAAGCACAGAAGTGAGTTGCCTTCATTTCTGTCCAAAGCAGAAGACGCAAATACTATTTCACATCCATCCAGATTCACTTCACCGCCTACAGAGACAATAACCAGATATATCTGCATGTAAACAGGCTGACTCTATCTCTACAGTGGCACAGAAAGCCACAGAGCTGCACAGAAAGCACAGCAGATGTCGCTGTTAACACTGATAGTAAAAATCCACTTTGTATTACTTGTTTTAAAAACCTGTATGTGGAATATATAATATAGGTATTTTTTAGTATTTTCTAAATATATTTAAGAAATACTCAAATTAAATTCAATTAAAAATTAGAAATATACTTTAATAGTATATAATTGAGGTGTTCATTTAGTTGAAAGTCAGAATTAACAAAAAAAATAGAGTAAAGATTATAATTTTAAAGTCATTTTACAATTCTTCAAATGACAGAATATACATTTCATTCTTCCCTCTAATGCCAGTATAGGCTCACTTACAATACAGGCTTTGCTTTTTTGTATTATTGTTTGTCACTGTGATACACTGGCTGGGGGGCACTGTGATGTATAACCATACAAAAACATAAAGAAACACTGTACCTCATTCAATTTTATGATGTGTCTAACTGATTGAATATTTAAGTTATAAACAGTTTAAGGTCATTAGAGTTGATATCTATTTTGGTTGTGATTCAGCTATTTGATTATATCATCCAAGGGCGTAGATTTGGTTTTGGCATTGGTGGGGACGGATGATTCAACCGCCGAACCCTGCCCTGTTTCTTTTTGTCCGCTTTTTGTCTTTGTTTCTTGATAAAAAAAGGAGAAATATACTTGCCTACATATGCTATTCTACATGCTTTTAAACCATTTAAAATTACAATTCATATTTTTACATGTGAATTATATAATGTTAAGTTACTATTAAACAAATATTTTAGACTTTAGTTTACTTCAGCCATATTCCATATAAATCAGGTATCATACAAAAATAAAAATAGCTTCAAATACAGTCATGACAATAAAAGAATATGACTTTAAGGACTTAACAACATTACTTCAGTTATAGTACACCAATATCTCTTACACATTAGCACTAAGGGAACACTGAATGACCTGGTGGTTTTTGTCCATAAAACTACTCATCTAAGATTACCACAAAGTAAAAGATCTCTCAACAAAATTATGCAACATTTTAGGCACTATTGCCCCGATCAAATCAGTGAGCTGGGATGTTTTATTCTAAACATGAACTACTGTTACAGCAACAGACATGGACTACTGGTGCCCCACACAACAACTCAATGTCCACTATGTGAAGGAGCCAAACACATGCCTTCTCCTCTCGTTAACTGAGATAAACTGCTGGCATACTTGTTTTACATCTACTGTCCAGTGTCTCCTGGTGGACATGGCATACAGCAGCATTGTTTAATCTCATTTGAGTCATTGTTGACCTTAGCCATCTTTTTAGTCTTCTGAGAGCACTGAAGCTTCTTTCAGCCTCAGTACCTGCGTTTTATCCTCAGATTAAAATTATTATTCTGTGCTTGATGTGCCTCACCTTTGGCGCTGGCTCTTCCCCTCTGACTGCACTAGGACATATTGCCACCTGATAAAACACCACATTGATTCGTGCCATATAAAAAGTGAGACATGTCAATTCAGATTCTTTGTCAAATATACACTATGGAATCAATTTACATCAGCAGACTAACAATTGTCATGATAATAAATACTAGTTAACCTATAGCACCAAATCATCAGTCAGTCACCTGTGACCTCGCCTCTTCACCTCTGTCTGAGCTACAACATGGCAGAGCTGCCTCTGTCACCTGATAAATAACAGTGAGACACTCCAAATACATGCAGTCACACATGTGCTTCAAATACAGTAATGAACCACCAAGTCATCATCCAATTTCACCTGTGATCTTGTATAACCATTACTCTCTGAGCTTTGTGTTGGTTCTTCTGTCACCTAACAAATAGGACATACATGACAATAAGAATAAAATGTGTAGCTGCTTCAGTGTTTCTGTCAGTTTGTGCAGATCTTGACTCATCAGTAATGTTTGTAGGGTGAGTGCATTTTTAAAACAATTTGTGCAAACTGCACTACAAGGTGGAATATTTGCAAAATCATGACTACTTCATGATATTTTGTCTCAAAAATTAACCCTATGAATATGTCAGTGCCATTAGGATGAAATTATTGTGTCACCAACATTTTAACGTTAGACATATAATTTTAACAGCCTGTGTAAACTAATATCCTGGCTTGCTCGAGGCTGCCGTTTTCTCTGACAGTTTCAATCAAAATTAGAAATGCTACTCTGAGACTGAGAGAACTAATAGTGCTGCCTGTGGTGCAGTTAGTTTCCAAAACACGTTATTCATGGTTACATGCAGTGTTAGACTGATGTGGGCCAAAGCCTAGCATAGCCTGTAACATTATTGTAACGGACACATTTTATGAGTTAACTTGGCTTTAAGTGACTTACAGGTTTCTTTGAAAAATACTTTCTTATATCCAGGTTCTTCCTTTTTGCTCCTCCTCTCCTCCTTGCAGGTCCTCGCAGCGCAGGCTTGCCGCTGCTAAAACTAAACAGAGCTCCCTGAAAGGCACAGCCAATCACATTGGCCATATTTGTCACATGACGTAGGACTCCAGTAGAGAACGTAATTTAACTCTTTCTGCACCGCTTGGTGAATGAGACGTTGACAGATCATTTTTTTCTTTCTACCGGGTTTGTTTTTCTTTACTCGTAGAAATCAAATTCAATAATCGCTGGATATTGGTGGGGACATGTCCCTTCCGTCCATGCCAGATCTACGCCCTTGATACCATGTAATTGGTTTGTGGGACTGGAGCAGCACTTTGTTCATGTAAAACTATATTTTTGTATTGTTCTTAAAAGGTCTTTTTTTATAAATTCAGCCCATAGTTTTTATTTTGTTTCGACAGTGGTATTTGAAAAACATTTTTGGGGAAATCTACAAGTATGACAGGATGTCTTTGACAAGTTCTTCAACTGGACATTTATTCATGTCAAGTGTGTCTTTGTCATAATTTATTTACTTATTTATTGTTTTCAATGAAATCACTTTCAAGATGTTGCTCTGTCATTTCTCAAAGTACCAAAAATGTTTTCAGTTAAATTCTTGAGGATTTCTGCTGTTTCTCTGTCCTTATATTATGTGTTTATATTACGTTCCTACATTCCTATGGCAATATATACAATTTTTTTCTTCATCTAGAATATTTCAAACAACAAAAAGATATTTGTTTCCTTGGGTATCTCTAATAATGGATGGCAACTATACAGGTGGCATAGGTTTTTTAACTGTGATATGTCACAGTGTACCTGGGGTGGCCACATTGATTCACACAGTTGCAAAAACCTCCTTAAGAAAGGCAAGGTCTTTGTGCTGTAAACAGAATGTGTTTATATGATATATACTGTGAGGGGAGCCTTTATTTAAACAGAATTTACCTCTAGGAGAAAGCTAACGATATTAATATTACTATGTATGGGGGAAAAAAATAGGATTAGAAAGTATATATTTTATCAGACCTTACTGTGAAAACAAAAACAACAGGCACCACAATAATTAGGTCTATTGGATGTGTATGCCTGTTGCACTGTAGCATGACTTATGACATATAGGCTTTCCTAGCTAACTAGCTAATTAACTTATATTCCTCATTTAAAAATTCTGTTTATACAATGAATAAGACTTGTAATTATATAAACAAAAAAGTATTATCTAAGTTAAAAAAAAACTTAATATGTAATATAATCTAATATACACTTAATATAATCTGCAAGTTCAACCAAAAGGTTTATGTAAAGATAGGGTGTAGGGTGGAGTTTTTGTGTAGGATTTCATCACAGTGGGGTATTACAACCACAGTGATTCATCCTGTGACCAAAACCTCCTGTCATTGAGTCATTTAATATGAGCATATTCTAAATTTCAACAAAAAATATTTGCATTATTTCTGATTATCAAACTTGCACACATCCACTGTTTCACTAACATGAATCACAATGGTATAAACGAAAGTGTTACTGACTACATACAGTAAGAGCAGTAGTTAAGAGCAACTGCAAAATTTTGAAAAATGATGACTTTGGACAAAAAAAGACCACTCATTTGTCACTTTTTGTTTAAAACCTTTATTTGAACATTTACTTCCAAACTATACACACAGTTTTATGGTTAAATGCCTGATCATCCAAATGATTTCAATTACTTAGTTAAAAACTGGTATTCATAACATTATATAATTAGGATTCAAGATTTAAAACAAAATAAATTATAATATGAATAATTATAATAAATTATAATATTAAATTAAATTATTTAAAAAAAAAGAGTGCTCCTGAGAGGTCAAACACACCGCCACTTAAGAAAATGGCAGCATGCGTTGCGCATGGAAAATAGAAAAAAGAAACAACGGGAGTTGAATAAAACACACCGTATGATTAATAAAACACAATGTTAGTTGAAAAAACTGTGTTCCCTTAAGTTGCATTTAACAGTGCATTTAACCTCTCAAGACCATTGTAATATATAGACCACAGCAGCTTCGTGAATCTTAAGCACAATCATACAAAGAAAAAAAACTGACAATACACGATTCAGGGTTTGTATCAGCCAGAGGTTTTTGTATGACTGTGTGCAACAGTGTATCGGGCCACAGTGATATCTGGCAATACAAAAACCTGTCCTGAGTTAAAATTATGCAGAAAGGCACTGACCCTCATAAAATAAGAGACTGGTTTATTCCACCACATTTCTAGACCCAGAAGAAAGATTGCAGACCACATTACATCGTAATAAAAAATGTTTATAAAAAATATGCAATTTTTAAACTGTGATGTGAAATCAAAGGAAAACATACCTCTGCTCCTCTTGTTACACTTTGTAACAAGTGTAACAAGAGGAGCAGCTCTTGGAGACTGCAAACTTATTATGATTATTATTATTATTATTATGCAAACATTATTTGGTCAGTCCTCATTCTCACTCAAAGGTCTTCATATTTAGAACAGTTTATCATCTGCAATAAAAATGTTAACAGACCCTAGAGTTTTTAAATCTCAGGTGAAATAATGGCTAAAAAGGAACAAATCTGTGGACATTGATGTAAACCAGCCTGCTTTGGCTGGATAACACACTATTTCTAACATGCATGGCCATGTATCTTCTGTTATTAGTTATAGTAATTCTCTCTCTCTCTCTCTCTCTCTCTCGCTCTCTCTCTCTTTCTGTGTGTGTGTGTGTGTGTGTGTGTGTGTGTGTGTGTGTGAACTGATTCATTTGAACTTTGCTGTATTTTATTTTTTTTTAACTCCAACTAAGCACTGGGTTTGCAAATAGCCTTTGGCTAGAAAACCTTTGTACAGAACAACAACAGCATTATTTTATCATGTAACATTGTATTTTGTGCTGTCCTTGATTAAATAAACTTAACTCAGTAATCAGCTCATCTACACCATTGCAGCAGTGATCAGTGAGACGCTTATCTACAAAATGAACAGCCACAAGGAGCAGTACTCTCCATGGAGGAAACTAGAAGCAAAGACCAAAGTAGAATGGAGGGAAGTTATCCAACTATCCAAGTTGCAGAAAGGTGCGATGAAGAAGGTGCCTATGAACTACACCAGACTGTCCATACATGAGGCCTTGGAAACTGCCATGTGACCAATATGTAGCCAGGTGGAAGGTCGGTATTATGGGACATGCCACTGGATGGCGCTGTTTCTTTTGGGTACCTCTGAGAGCGCAACGGATGATGGGGATCTACAGAAACATTCACGGAAGTGCTAGCTTGCATCGGTGTAATGTGGGTGTAATGCCATTTTTCGCTGCATGGTCTGTTTTAAACGGAAAGTGGGGAACAGTTAAGGCACCAGGAGTTGCTGCAACCGACTTCGCCATTCGTCTCAGAGGGATCTGTATTCCGTTTTTCTGCTGGATTAATGCACTGTATGTATTTGAGTTCACACTTGTATTATAATATCTCCGTGGGTAAGAGGGAAAATGTACCTTTGTTAACTGTTTAATTTTGGCTCTGTATTTTAGCAGGAGCAGCCACTACAGTTATTTTTGCACTGCTAAGTTTGTTTTGTTTCTGGATGGGTTTATATCAGTCACAAATTGACACTAGTCATCTTTGAGTTCCAGACGCTGATAAAGTTGGGAAAATAACCTGCAGTACCAGTGGGTTACCAGTGCACAAAGTTGTTACTGAATAAGAACTGTCTGTAACAATTTTATTTCCTTATTTTGACGACCTTTTAATTTTCTTCTGAGTGCTTACTTTATCATTCAGATTAAAAGAACCCCAAAGATAATCTGTGTTTTGGGCTGGTTAATTTAGCCAGGCTAAAAATACATCAATAAAAGAAATTCCAATACATCTGTTACATGCATCGCTCTAATAGAATATTAGGGTCAATATGGGCTCAAAATGTGGTCATAAATATTTTGTACTTGTAAATCAGTTTTGTACTTGTAAATCAGGATTTGTATGTGTAAAAAGAATTTGTGTGTGCGTAAAAAAGATTTGTATGTGTAAAAAGAATTTGTGTGTGCGTAAAAAAGATTTGTATGTGTAAAAAGAATTTGTGTGTGCGTAAAAAAGATTTGTATGTGTAAAAAGAATTTGTGTGTGCGTAAAAAAGATTTGTATGTGTAAAAAAGATTTGTGTGTGCGTAAAAAAGATTTGTGTGTAGACTTAGCCAAAAAACACCTGCAAGTTACACGTACGAATTTTGACCCTATTTTTCTTCCTTTCATCTGATTGGTCAATGTCATGTCAATCACAAATGTAACAATCCAATCAGAGAACAGATGGGTTTGGCTGTCGGAGGGGCACTTTTTTGAACTGCAGGTCCTGAATGAATATCAACAGTACTGAAGGTAGTTGTAGATAATGTTACATCTGAGAGATGATTATGAGTCATTTTTTCACTAATGGTTAAAATTTTACTTGTGAAGAAATTCATGAAGTCATTACTAGTAAAAATTAAAGCAATGGTTGGCTCAACAGTGCTCTGACTTTTTGTCAGCTTGCTAAAATGCTGAAGAGAAACCTAAGGTTGTTCTTATTTTCTTCAATCACTAAAGAATAGTAAGATGTTCTAGCTTAACTAACATCATTTAACTTAACTTAAATGACTTCTGATTTGAGGCTTCCATTTTCCAGGAGCTACAATATCCAGAGGTAAATGCCTCATTGAGGCTCTCATTTTTAGCATCTGTAGCATCTGCATGGATTTTAAAATCACCAGCAATAATTATTTTATCTGAGCTGAGCACTAAATCAGATAAGAAGTCTGAGAAATCAGAGAGAAACTCTGTGTAAGGCCCAGGTGGATGATAGATGATAACAAAAAGGACTGGTTTTTGAGTTTTCCAGGTAGGATGGACAAGGCTATGCATCAGACTTTCAAATGAATTAAAACACTGTCTGGGTCTTTGGTTCAATAATAAACTGGTGTATAAGACTGGAAGAATAAAGAAAGGATATTTTGTTATACAAGTTGTCTTTTCTCAAATGTAGCATAGAGATGGAAATTGAAACTGATGCTCTTATCTAATATCAATATTCTAACATTTTAGGACTGCACAAACAGACTTCTTTTCAGAATTTACGATGGCAAAAAGTATTTATATGATATATTTTCCTAAGTATTTTTTATTCATCCTTAAGTGTGAAAAGATGAATAAAAAATACCTAAGAAAAAATCCTGATTGAGGTTGTCATAATTCATGCATGTCAGGGTTAAATAACAATAATTACAATGAAGCATGTCATACATCTATAGCAACATTAAACTACCAGTGGGTGGCAGGGTATGGAGTGACACATCAGTGTCCAATGTAGTGGTTTTGTGCAAGTATACCATCAACACTGACACAAATACAAGAAAACAGCCTTTGAATAGCTATTCTATGACAAAAACATCCTTCTACTGGGAACAAAGTGGTCAGTAAATAAAGAAACACTGGCAGTTAAAGACATCTGCTTCCTGTATCTGCTTCCTCTTGACAAAGTCTTTCTGCAAAGTCTTGTATGAAGTCTTTTTCATGATAGTTTTAGTAGTCAGCGAAATGAGTGGCCATGTTCTGAATTCTGCATACAAAAACATAATAACATCATGTTATTGTTATAAGGACTAGCAAGGGCACAACTATTCATTATAGAAAAGATATAGAGTTAAGATATTTTGAATAATACGATTTTAAAAGACTACCCATAGAACAGCATATACATATCAAATACAGTATAAGAACAAGAAGCACACAAATAATAATTACTGCAATAAATTGAAAAGCACTAACTTCTGCTGCAACTAATCTGACAGAGCTTGAGCTTTTAGGACAGGTGTAATTGCAGTAGTGTCACTATTTGTTATAAAGATGAGTTTTGCTTTAATTACAGTTTAATTAACTCATTTTATTCATTCAGTTTAGTTTGATTTGACAGATAATACAAATGGGAGGAAATATCTGTATTACCAAAATCACTGACGTTTTATTGTTTTGTTTTGTTTTTCTTTTCAATATTATGTCTGTGGATGATTTCTTGAGAGCTTGACTGTAAACCAAGTTTCCAAGTGGGGACAATAAAATGACCAAACCACAAAATATTATTATTTTGTATTTTTCTTTGAAAGTTTTAAATACGAAAGAATATCTACTTTACTGCTTATTGGTTTAAATATAAGCAGAAAATATGCCACAGTGGCAACTACATGTGGCATATTCTTGTATTACTGTCTGTCAATGTGTATATAACTGGGATGGCCACAGTGATTTACACAGTTACAAAAACATCCTTATGAGAGTAAAGGTACTTTTGCCGTAAAAACGATGTATATGTAGTACATATACAAGGGGACCTTGATTAATATATAGTCAGCTCTTTAGCATATCCTTATCCTTACCAGAATTTCTTACGATCGAGAAGAAAGATCTTATATAACAATCAACATCAAATCATTGACTTTTTAGGCCACTATATATTGAGAATCCCCCCCCCCCCCCCCCCCACACACACACACACACACAGAAAATGGTGATAAAACAATTATTAGGGCTCACAGTAATTATAGATATTAGATATGCTGCAGTTGTACTGTACCATATTTTTTGTTGCATTTTAATGTGCATGATAAGGGCCACAACTACAGATCCCTACCGAAGAAGACCAGTTACTTAAACTGCTCTGCTTCCAAACGCTGCTAGAGATGTCTTTTCAGTGTTTTATGAAATATACTGTTTATTACTTCTAGAACTACTTCTATTACTTCTGTTTATACTTCTAGAACTAAAAGCGCTATTTAGTAAACTCACAATGAAAATCTAATCTCGTTAGACTATGTATAATGACAATAAAGGCTTTCAATTCAAAAGGAAAGAACACATGTAAACTCCATATCAGGGAAAGGTAAACCTTCACTCCAAATATCCCTAAGGGGAGAGAATCAAAGGCCAGGTGGGTGAAGAAAAAAAGTGAGACTGTTTCAAAAGCATTTACCTTGACAGTATTGGTGTCTTTAAAATAATGCAATAATGGATGGTTGCATTCATTAACTGATTGAATGGTCCTCCGATAATCCTTAAGAACAAAAATGTAGCAAGGCAATGAAGTTGAACAATTACAGACTTGAACAACTGAAAGCAGCAAGGGCACCCTGAGAGAGGAGAAGAGGAAAGAGCAATAATATTAATAATAATAAAATAAATTATTATTTTTATTATTATTATTATTATTATTATTATTAATCTATTTTAGTGACTCTTGTGTTGTGGTTATCATTCTGTTTTGCTGAGAGGATGTCCTGTGTGCAGGCTTAGGTGTAGGTTTTCGTATGTTTGTATGTCAGAGTGTATGACTGGAACCACAGTGATATCTCGCAATACAAAAACTTGACCTGAGTGGAAATAATGCACAAAATTACTTCACTTGAAAAGCTTTAGTGAAAGTCCTAATATTTTGTCATCACAGTGGCCAGTGTGTTTAATTAATTAAGTCTAATGTTGAGCCGTCACTGACTGAATATTGGAATGGCTTTTAAAATTTGGTAATTAAAAAAGGGTAATATGTTAACTAGGCAGTAGTTTTAAGCTCAGTCATTTAGCATGACTCTTTTGTATAAGGTTGTATTACTGTTGTCATACACAAACTTTAGAAAATTCTGGTAAGGATCATTTATTAAGTCAGTCATTTCTCATAAGTAGTATGAAAATGATCCACTTCAGTTTACATTACATTAAACTAACTCAAATACTAACATCAATATTTGAACAGTTTGGCAAAACTGGACTAAGAGACTTGTTTTCAACATTTATAATGGCTCCAAAAATTCAGATTAGGTAGATTGGCTAACCTTAGTGTTACGACCTGTCTAGAGACCAGGGCGTAACATGAAAGAGGCATCTGCTAGAGACACAAACAACCACAGAACCAATTTCTGGTTATTAATGTCACTTATTTACCAAACAGAAGGAAAAGTAACAAAACTGGGAGTGTTGACACTTTAAAACAACAAACAAAACTAAACTAAACTCTGATGCATGCAAAAATAATCTCTGGGTAAAGCTCACCCCTACCAACTCCTTTCCTCATCCATAACAAATAAACTTCAGACTATAACTGCTGCTGGTATGGCTGGTTAGGTGTAAGCGAGTGGACCTCTCACAACGCCGGGCTCCTGTCTGCAGTCAGTCGTCCTGCAGCTCTATGTTTACCACACTAGTCACAGCTGGGCACCTGCACAGTCGATTTACCATACACTCACATAATTAACCCAGTTTACATCACATCACAGTCAATAGTGTCAACTTCAAGTTTCAAAGGAAGCGTGAAATTGTGTGCAGCGAGAACTGGGGTGCTACACAACAACTTCACAGACTCAAAAGCAGTCTGACAAGCAAGTGGCCACATTGAGGGGTTTAATGGGCTGACCAAGCCTGTGATGGGAGCTCCAACATCACAGAAATTCTTACAGAATCCTCTTCAATATCTACAGATCTCAAGAAAACGATGCTTGTTTTGTTTGTGGGACAGGAAAATTTAAAATAGCCTGTATTTTAGTTGTTACTGGCCACACCTGTCCCTGACCGACTTGCTTTCTGAGGTATGTCACTGTAGCTTTACCAAATTAACATTTGGCAAGGTTTAAACTAAGTGAGGCTTGTTGAAAACAACTGAAATGTTTCCTCAGTTTCAAGATGGATACCAGGTGGATAAGTACATGACTACATCATCCACGTAGGCACCACAATTATTAACTTCAGCTAGTACCTTCCATATAAGACCCTTAAAATTAGTGGGCAGATCATGCAACCCAAACAGCACAACTGAAGAAAATAAAAAAATGTCACAAAAGTGAATATTTGGATACTCAGGGAGTCGAAGGACCTTGCCAATGGCCTTTTAGCAGGTTGAGTTGGTCACAAAATTAGCAGTTTCTACCCAGTCAATATAACCTTCCATTCTAAGAAGTAGAAAAGGGTTAGGTTTGGTGACAGCACTGACTTTACTGAAATTAGTAGAGAACCAAGGAGTGTTATCTGGCTTTGGTACTAATACACATGGTTAACTCTAGGCACTGGTTTCTATGAATGGCGAAACCATGCTCAGTGAGATAGTCCACCACCTTTTGCATTATCGACCTTTTTGTTGGCTTAACCCAGTATGCATGTTGCCCAATGGGTTTGTGTCCTTCCACATCAATATCATGGTACAGGACTGCGGTCTGGCAAAGGTAGTCACATAGTCCAGCACATTGTGTTGGGATTAGGAAGTGGCTGATTACCATTTCTCCCGAACGAGACAAAGGGGACGACTTACCGTATGACAAAACAATAGATCTACAGAACTAAGGATTCCTGAGTGGTTTCTCTAATTGCAAACAGGAACAAAAGCAGACCCCCGTCCACTCTCTGCCAGACTCCAGGCAAAAGTTGCACAACATAGTTTTTAGGGTCTGGTGGAATCTTTCCAGAGCACCTTGATTTTTGGGGTAATAAAGATGGATTTTTCATGTTTAATTTTTAGTTTATCTACTACATGCACAAATATTTTGGATGTGAAGTTCGTCAGTCTGAATAACCTTTCGGAGGCCAGAGATAGAAAAATAAACTGAATGAGGGCCCTAACAACAGTTTTAGCTTTCAACGTATGTAACAGGATGGCCTCTGGGGATCTTGTCACCAAACGCTTCACTGTTAATATGTATTGATGGCCAGATTTGCTTTTGGCAGTGGGCCCATGCAATCCAGCATTATTTTCTAAAACTAGAGAAAGTAATGTGTTAGACTAAGCACTTGTAACCTGTGTGGTTTTAACACTACAACCTAAATAACATTATGCAAGTTACTTGGACCAGGATACCATATTCTAATGAGAATTCCATCTTGCATGAAAATGAAACAGGGAGTTTCCATTAGTTGCAGCAGCCGAGCAATGTCAAGTTAGTGAAGTGTCATTATGTTGAGCAGTTCCACTTTATGGTGGAAAACAGCCTGTTTTTCAACCCAATGCTCAATAATATAATTAACAGTTTTGTTTCCACTATACCAGAGACTAATATAAATCAATAGTTCACGAAGCAAATGAGGGAAATGAGGGCACTAGAGTAGACCAAAATGGCAATGCATTACAGCCAGTGTTGGGGAGTAACGGAATACATGTACCGCCGTTACGTATTTAAAATACAAAATATGAGTAACTGTATTCCGTTACAGTTACTGTTTAAAAAGGTGGTATTTAGAATACAGTTACTTTGTTGAAATAAATGGATTACACGGCGGTATTTTCCTGTTTCATATTGTGGCGGGTCAGAACTGTTTGGGTTTTGTTTGTTCTGTTGTTCTGTAGTTCCAGGCGGCAGCATTACGGTTGCCATGGTTACAGGGTGACACGCGCTCTCTCTGCGACTATGTGTTTCCTGGGTGAGAGCGCCTTTTTGTAGTTGTTGTTGTTGTGCTAAGCTAATAGGTAGAATGCTACAGCCATAGCTCTAAAGAATGTAGCCTCATGGGCAGTGTAGTCGGTGCTGCGGTGAGAAAGGACTGCCATACCCGTTATGTGTCTGTGAGTGCGAGGAGGGAGAAAAAGGAGATTGGAAAAGTACGAGTTGTCATTGAGCAGAAACGGGAGCTGGAAGCATGTAAATATAATAATAACCACTGCAGCCAAAAAGAGTGTCTGACGAGCCCAGTTGTAAGTACGCTATTAAGACTCGACTGTACACTGTGTTCGTGTTTTCCTCCGAAACAATAAGTTCCGTTGGAGCAGCCTTTCAACGCCTCTCTCTGTCTCTCGCTAGCAAAGTTGTCCCAGACAACAAAGTAAAGCTATTTTTCAGCCTGACACAAACCTGACGTATTAGCCAGAGGTCCCTTTACTACGGTTAGGAGCCACGGACCTCCAGTAATAGTAATAAATCACACAGCAATAGTACATTCATGTAGTTGTAAAAAGCATGATAATATATTAAGTAATCCAAAGTATTCAGAATACGTTACTCTTATTGAGTAACGTAACAGAATACGTTACAAAATACATTTTGGGGCATGTATTCTGTAATCTGTAGTGGAATATATTTTAAAAGTAACCTTCCCAACGCTGATTACAGCATTTGCTACACTTCTGTATATTTATAAATGTTTTCAGGCTGAATATGCACTATTAGTAGCAAGCAAAATGGTAAACCATTCTGAACTCTCTGTTCCTGTAGATCAAGTTTTCTACTCTTATAGTAGTGAGCTGTTGGTAATCATACTCTGAGGTGTTGGCTAATATTTTCTATCATGTAATAGAAATTATTAGTATTAGTATGTTGTTACTACATGTTTTAGTTTAATTATTAGATGCCCCCATATCAACACTGGTAGTTTCACATATTCTGGTGTTATGATATATCAGTTTTCAATAAAACTGTACAGTATATTGTGGGAGACCAGTATAGGAAACAGCACAAAAGTACTGTGGAGATTGTAAAGCATAGTAAAGCATATTTTCTACCAACACTATTATTAAATGTGCTTCTTTTTTAATACAAACATTTTATTGTTTTTTCATTAAGATGCCAAATTACAAATATTTCCTGACTTTCCTGAACAGAAAATGAGTTTTAGTGGGTGAATGTTATGCTTGATTAATTTCTGACTTCTCAAAAAAGTCTAGTGTGCTAGCTTGAATATGATTTAACAACATGAATTCAGTCATAATTAAAATTGTTGATGATACCACCATGGTATGACTGGTATCACACAATGATGAAACAGTCTTAAGGGAGGAGGTCAGACACCCATTAGAGTGGTATTATTATAATAAACTGGACTTCAACACTACAAAAAAAAAATGACATGATAGTGGACTTCAGGAAATAGAAGCACATCTACCCTTTCCATACATGGGGAAGAAGTAGAGATCTCAAGTTCCTTGATTTTCAGATCTTGGGTGACATCACCTGGACCATACATATCTCCCATGAGGTTGGGAATGCCCAACGTAGGCTTTACTTTCTAAGGAATTTAAAGCAAGCTCACCTCCCTTGTCAACTGCTGTCCAACTTCAACAGTCAACAAATGAAAGTCTTCAGACTTAATGTTGCATGTTGTGGTTCGCCAGCTGCAGAAACCTAAAAGGATCTGCAATGGGTGGTGAATGCAGCAGAGCGTATCATTAGTGCTACTCTAACCCCCTCAGTGATATTCACATTACCTACCAAAAGAAAGCCAGCTGGATTATAATGCACCTCACCCAACCCAGACCTCACTTATTTTTTCCCTTGCCCTCTAGGAAAGTTTTCAGGTCAATAAAGTTCAAAACCAATAGATTAATAAACAGTTTCTTTCAACTGGCAGTACCCCTCCCTAAGATAATTGTGTTGAATCTGGAAACACATTTTTTAACATGTCATTCTCTCCTCCTGTGACACTCTGCATTTTTGTGTGCAATGCAAAATTAACTGAGTGAACATTTCACATATGAACTTGAAGAGGGATATTTTCTGCAGTTCTCCTTTCTCTGTTTCCTACTATATGGTCTACTTGTGGCTATACTACTCAGAATACTAACATCAGTATTTTAACATATTACAATTCTAAACTAACTTCACTTCAGAATTTACAACAATGTGAAAAAGTCAGTTATTAGGTTGCCTAACCTTAGCAAAATACTGCTAAATAATACTGCTAAATACTAACTAATTACTTTACTTACTTCAGGTAAACAAATGAATGTACTGTGAAAAAAAAACACCAAAAAAAAAGTAATCACTTGTTCTAGGGATTTGACTCGTTGTGGAGTTTACACTGGGTTCTCCATTGTTTGGGGTCATTGTAAGAGCTATGGTGAGGGGCTGGGGGGAGTGGGGTGTTGTTCTGTTTAAAAGGGTGTGTTTTTCTGGTGGGGTCTTGTGGTCCACATTCAGTCCATCTCTTTCTTCCTTCTATAAGAACTAATATATGCCCACTGATGTAAATATTCCACAACTTGGGTCTTGTCTGAGATTTCTGAGCTGGAACATTAAAGCATGGACAGCCCACTTAAGAGATCAAGGATATTTGTTCATTTGTAACGTCTTAAAGCTGACTTAGTGTTTTTGCAGGAAACCCACATGCGCACCAAAGATTAGGTCAGACTTAAATGTCCTTGGGTTTCTGAGGTGTTCCACTCAAACTTTAACTCTAAAGCCCCCGGGTAGCTATTTTAATTGGTAGGTCAATCCAGTTTTCAGCTTCAAACGTTATAGCCGATAAGAATGGCAGCCACCTAATTGTTATCATTACATTATTCCATGTTCTCATCCTATTATCACAGCTAAAATTGATGATGCTATTTACTGCTATAAATCAGAACATGAAGGAACCAATCTCATGCTCACTACTGTTGGAATCACTGAAAGCAGACGTACAGGGACTAATTATTTTCTCCCCTGCCCACGTAAACAAGTCCCATGAAGCAAAACTCCTAGAACTCAACATTAATATTATTAAACTGTGTCAACAAATCGCTATTTCTCGTCCTCCTAGCTCACTTAAGCACAAGGTGATTTACAGACTAAATTTCATCTTATTCCCACTAGGGATGCAGGGCGACTTCTTTTATGATCACCCTCACATATAATCCCTCAGATAAAAGATTCATCGGGCACATTGCATAGGTATTCCACCACTATTAATGCATTTCACTCATTTTATTCGTCTTTATGTCAATCTGAATCTCCATCTGACTCCACTGAAATTAGTTAATTTCGAGATACCCTCAATTTCCCTGTGATAAACTCAGATGCTGCTAAAGAACTTGAGAAGCATGAGAAGCATACAAAGTAATAGATCTCCTGGTCTGGACGGATTCCCTGTTGAAGTCTTTAAAAAATGTCAGGATAAACTGTCCCCATTACTGCTTGCGGTATGTAAGGAATCATTGCAACATGACACTCTCCCCCCTACTCTAACACAAGCCTCAATAAGTCTCTTAAAAAAAGATAAGGACACAAATCTTTGCATCTTAGAGACCTCTCTTTTTAATGATGTGAATGCCAGGATCATTGCTAAAGCTTTGGCACGTTGTCTGGAAAATATTGTACGAACTATTGTTTCACAGGAGCAAACTAGATTTGTTAAGGGGAGGCATTTTCATCTCTGTGCACTCTTAAACATCATCTACTCTAAAACCACCACAACAACACCTGAAGTAGCGATCTAAGTCGACGCTAAGAAAGTAAATTTGGGCTGGGAAATATGGGAAGTATTTATTTCATGGATACATCTCCTTTATACATCTCCTCTGTCACAGTGTGCCGAAGCAGACTATGAATTGTGAATAGTAGACCCAAATGAAGACACAAAGGAACGTAGAACAAAACTTGATATTAACAAAAGGCGAGCCGTTCAATAAGGCTGATGAAAAAGGTGCAAACAAAAGGAAAGACAAACTGATGCAAAGCTAAACATTAACCTAAACTAGGAGAATTAAAAAATAACATGAAGAACCCTAACATGAACTTGAACAAACCTGGACATGAAACTTGGAAACATGGTGAGAAACAACAGATGACCTGATAACGAATGAAAGACAACACACAGACTGTGTCCAAATTCAGGGGAAGGATGCTTCAAATGCCATATTTGGAGGCAATGAAGTCACAGCAACGCGATGAAGGCTGTCCAAATTCGAATATTCCAGATGTGAATTCCAGAATTCCAGATGTGGTGACAAATGCGCCCTTGTTTTCCCCGAATTTCAAGGATGGGTCTGGTGTATCCTTCGTGTCCTACCATATCTCAGGATTCATTGTGGGCCATACAGGAGATTTTTTTTCTGATATCGATGGTGGCCGAAGCGGGAGAGGAAAACACTTTCAAATGTAAGTATAAGAAAATCTGGTGGTACAAAAGTTACATTTTCATAGTGGTTGTAGTGTTAAGCTTTGGGCATCTGCATAGACATGTTTTTTTTTTTATTAAAATAATCATAAAATAGCTTGTATGGTGGATCCCGCGGTTTTTCATGTATTGCTGCTTACATACAGCTAATTTAGATTTTTGCGAATTAACCTTTTTGTGATATGTTAAGAATTCGGCCATTGTGGGATGGAGGTACAAGAATAAATCAATTTACACATCATATTCATATGAATACGATTTTGTTGACCCTCATGCTGTACAGAACCTGTGATGTCCAGATGGAATTCCTCTCGTGTTCTGCTGTGAAAACTTTTGGATTTAGATTAAATATGTATGTATGTGTGTTATCAAGAAGATAATTCTTAAGAACACAGGTTAATAACTGTGCAAATAATAAGAGTTGTTGTGTTGTTTTTATTTATTTACTGTCATTTTTGATTTCCTCTGCCTTTAGGATTGCAAGTGTCCAGGATCAGGAGAGGGAGTCAGTGGGAAGCCCACTGCTGCTACTTGGCCCTGGTTTGCCCTCATGGATTAGGTGATAGGAAAGAGGCCTTCCATTAGGCCTCCTGTCCTAATGTCCTCTTTCCCTGAGGACACTCCAGGGTCAAGCGCAGCAGTGGGTGACCAAAACGAAAGCAATGAGGAGGAGAGTCAGCCATCCACAACGGGGAGAAAGATGAAAAGAGACAGGGATGCTGAGCTACCAGACCTCATCAGAGAGGGCATGAGGCAGCAAAGAGAGGCTGAGGAGAGGAGAGCGCAGGGGAGCAGGGAGAGGATGGACAGATTTTTTTCAATTCTTGAAAGATTAGTTCCAAAATGAGTTATGCATTAGGAAATGTTTTTTATTTGAATATATTTGTTACTTTGTTATATGTGTTGGATTAGTTTAAAAGTTTTATGTTATTAATAAATTGTTTACAACAAACAGTAATTATCACTGAACTTAACATGTATGAACATAACGCTAACTTTAAACAATTTTACATGGATATTTATTTGATGACAATAAAGTAAATAAAAATAACAATTAAACAAGAATTTTTCAAATACACCAAAAATGTTTAAAGTAGGAAAAACAATATTTACAGTTGTTCACACAGAATTAACCTGAGTGACCTGTTCCTGGACCGTTTCTTTTACAACTGTAATAGATTACAGGAAGTCTCTGGCAGTGTTGCTGAATCTGCCGAAGCAAGATCAGATGTGGATGGGGTGCTGCAACTGAGACCTGCGGTTTGTCTTTTCTGGTCGGTGAGTGGAGAATCACACAGGTTGGTCTGCAATGAGAGCTTTAGGATGCTTGCTCCCACTGTCCACTGCATCGTCCATCCACAGGGTTTGCAGGGCTGGGTCAATCGACAGCTGCCACACCACTAAGATGTTTTCAGAAATGTGCAAGCAGGAGATGGTGGATGCTATATTACTACTTGTATAATACTTGTAACTCTGTAGCAGACAACAGCTTGATAAAGTGCTATGTACAAAAGAAACCAAAAGATTAGATTCTACAAGTTTTAAAGAGATTTAGTTTATATATTTTATATAATAAATTAAATGTGTATGAATGAGCGGCAATAACTCAGTCACTGAAATTATCCATGAAATGAGCTAAATAATTCCTAAATGCGTGTAGATTAAAGGGAATTATTTTACCTGGATGTGATTTTCTCTGATGAGCTTAAGGTACAAAACATGCCTACAGTAAAGTTTTCCTTGCTCCTCAACATTTGTGGGTCCATTTTAAAGTTTTCACGCTGTGGCGCAAGTGACAAAAAGCAAAAGTAAGGGCACACTTGAACGAAGGCTAGAAGGCTGTCCAATTTCACAGCCGCTTAGTTCCGTCCTACCCGGCTGTCCTACCTACCTACGTGACGTAGGTAGGTAGGGTCCTTCGGAGCATTCTTCCCCTGAATCTGGACACAGCCTAAATACACACAGGAGGTGATCAGGGGAAGTGAAACATCTGACGCTAATATAACGAGACAAAGGAAGCAAAGCCAACTACACTGACATAGGACACAGATTTTCAAAATAAAACAGGACACTGCATGGAATGACATAGACATGATAAAACAAGCTTGACATCATGAACAAGCAGACAAGAAACATGACAGACTAACACAGAAGACCTAAGTAAAACATAACTAGACTTAAGGCAAACAAAAGATAATCCTATTACTCAACATATCTCAAGGAATACTAATGAACTCAAACATAAACTGAAAATACTGGGTCAGAGACCGAGGATTGTGAGATCTTCACCAATGGTATTAAATCCATCTTTTTTAGACTTTCCTTAGGCTCCAGACAAGGGCACCCATCATCCCCTCTATTGTTTGCACTTGCTAGAGAACCTCTGTCAATTTTTCTGAGGTTCTCGTATATTTTTAGCTGAATTTAAGTTATCGCTTTATGCTGATGATTTATTGCTCTATGTCTCAAATCCTGTTCTCACCATATCATCAATTTTATCTGCTTTTCAGAAATTTGGTTCATTCTCTGGCTATAGAGGGATCTAGGGATCAATGTAAGCAGAGCATTAAATGCTCTTTTCTCTGTTAATTTCTTGCCTTTAATGTCTAAAATTAAAGAGGACCTCCAAAGTGTACCTCTCTCGCTTATCAGAAATAATCAGTGCAGTTAAAATGAACATTTTACCCAAATTCCTCTTTTTGTTCTATGCCTTCTATTTTTCTTGCAAAATAATTTTTTTTCAAAACAACTGATCAAACTATTTTGGACTTCTTATGGTGCAAAAAGGCACCTGGGATCTTCAAATCCACACTTCAGAAATGCAATCCTGCATCTGATAATTGCAACAAATGCTATGCTCCCTCCTGTAAATTAACAGAATGCTTTGCTGTTGCTCGCTACTCAACAACTTTTGGCAGAATTATTTCGCTACCATGTGAAGAATATTTTCAACGATCTCCACCAGGTGCGCATAAATAGTTGGCATCATGACACTAAAGCTGTGTCCAAATTCATGGGCTGCATCCTCCTGAGGGCCCAGCCTTCGCGGTTTACGTGGGCCGGGTCCTCAGAAGGTCGGGTAGGCCGGAAGTAAACGGCTGGGGAAATTGGACGGTCTAGCCTTCTGATTTGCGTCACTACTATCTCGGTGGAGTTTAATAAACTCGGCCGTCTGCTCCTTGCTATCTAAAATATAACAGGACACTGGCGTAAATTCTGGACCGTCTCATACTTATGTTTAGTCAGTTTTCTGTTTGACGTTTATTCAGCTGTGTAAAAAACAAGGAGGAACCCACCAGGGGGATTAATTAAGTTTTATTTTATCTAATCTAATCTAATAACTTTAATCTCAGCCAAACCGATTGACTCACGAACAAATAAAACACTGAAAAAAGCCCAACAATAACATTTGTAGGTTGTCTAAGTGACTTATATATTACGTTTAACCTGAGTGGCGAAAGTCCGCGGTGATCTGAAAATGATGTGCCGGGAGTTGTGCCGTTCTCGGCGGCTTCAGTGACCGTCGAGCTCCCGGCTAGCTATCAAGCTGGTGGGTAGCAGACGTCTCCGAAAACGTCGAAGCACTTTTGTAAATATGCGATATCTTGATAAACCGAGCAGATATTTGATGTTTACACAGGTACTTTCTCGCCTGAAAATATGTTAAAAGTTTATTTTGTAACCCAGAAAGATTAGTAAGAGTAATTTTAAAACTTAGTAGCGGCCGCCATTGTTGGATACTGGAGTTTGGCTGGGCCGCGCTATGAATTCTGGGATATGGTAGGCCACGAAGGACACACTCGACCCATCCTTCAAATTCGGGGAAAAGGAGGACGCATTTGTCGGCTGCATTCGGAGGAGTCTACGAATTTGGACAGCCTTCGGCGCGTCGCTGTGACGTAATCGGTCTACAAATGCGGCCTCAGGAGGAGGCAGCCCATGAATTTGGACACAGCCTAATTATTTCTCACACCTTTTTTTGACTCACTATACAACTTTTCTGATCAGATCTTCCAGTATTAATATGTATACCTGACACATGCATGCATACAGAACAAGTAACAAGCAGTTTCCAAGTGACTCCTTCAGTCGACTGAAGAAGACTTGAATGGATGAGGGATGAAACATTTCCCCCACTAAAAACCCTAGGTCCAGTTGACCAGAATCAACTTTTTGGAAATAACCAGATAGCTTCAAACACCATACAAATCAAGTGAACACCAAGTAGTTGTTTCTGTTATACTTTTGACATGAGGTCTGCCTGAAGGATTCTGGTATTTGGTGTACTGATGCATGGAAAAGTCCTCAAAGTAAAAAAACTAAACAATACTGGTAAGCATGTATGGGTCTAAGTATAGTCTTGCATTCATTCTCTGATGACTTATTTACACCACTGAAACGCAAATGGACCCAAGTGGATGCAGAAAGACAGACGAACACTGATGTTAGGGGTCATGAAATTAATTAGGCAAGCTGATTGAATATTCACAACTATGCACTAAACATTGTGACTTTGTGATATATCTATAAAGTACTAAGAATGTTTGTTACCATAAGTAATTTCAGTCTTTAAATTTATTGCTTCCATAGTCCAAAGGTTGTTTACCTATTTTATTTTATTTTTTTAATGAATGCTGTCACAAGTGGGGCAGCAGTCGTAAGGAGGTGAGAAGGAGGATCCAAATAGCAGACAGTGGCAGAGGTGCAAGTGAGATGTATTTACGGTGAACATTTACCAAGGTGTGGGCAGGACTGAACATAAACCTAAACTGGGAAAACTAACACAAAAGGAGGACACGGTGAAACACGGAATAAAGCTAAGTACACAGAAGATTCACAGAGAAACACAGACAACGTGACGAGGAGCACAGGCAGACACGCAGTATAAATACACACACCAGGTAATTAGGAAATGGCAGACAGGAGGGGACACAGCTGGAACTAATGGGCATAACGAGACACAAACCTACAAAGTAAAACAGGACACTCACAGGCTGTTTCGGGGACATGAACAGAACACAGAGGAAAGACACAGGTAGGGATGATAGAAACACTAAACACACAACTCAAACCCAAAGAATAAATACAAAACAGCAGAAACTGGAAAATAATAACAATAAACTCAAAACACTGGGTCAAAGACCCAGGACCATGACAAATACAGTCACAAGTCAAAAGGTGTCATTAATATTGGTGACTTCACCTAAAACTTCTGGCAGCTAGATTAGATAATAGATTATCTATTTGAAAATGAATAATTAACTTCTGCTGGTTGTTTGCTATACATATTGGAGTTAACAAGAGGAAGTTGGCATATACCTAATTTTATAGAAGCCAAACCACAGGAAATGGATGTCTCAAAGGAAACTGCTAATAAAGGGCACAGAGGGAACTGCTTTTTCATACTTCCTTGGTTTAAATTAAAAAAAAGTATTTGTATTACAAGCAGACTGTAACAGATCACTATGACAGCTATGGCTATGCTAGCTACTTTGACTAATGGGGGAAAGGAACACAAGTCACAGTAACTTCTTGTAAGTAACAATCTAATCTATTTTGAGTGACCACAATTCTGTATTTGTCGTTTAATGAAAATTTTGGTTACACTGTGTGCTTAATTGATATGGACAGTAAAGTAAAACATCTGTGTAAACGACAGGTTTAAACAGTTTATTAGGTTAGTGTAATCAGGTGACAAAATATTTTTGCACTAAAGTGCAATTGAAATCTGTCACTGTGGTTACTTTGACTACTGGGGAAAAGGAACAACTGTGACTGTCACAACAGGTAAAAAAATATATTTTTTCTACAAAAAATTTTTAATTCCTTTTTAATTCATTAAATTTAGACTTCAGTGGCACCAACACGGTTTTAAAGGAACTTGTTTTTGTGTGTTGGATATATTGAGATATTACACTGTGATGATGCTTTTGATTACTGGGGAAAAGGAACAATAGTCACTGTCACAACAGGTAAGATGAGCTTTCTGAGTTCATATTCTTCTTATTAAAAATGTAAAACTTTCACAGTTTAATTTGACATATTTAGAAGTTCAGCGTGGTTGTTTTTGTATATTGCATATTTTTGAGATTTTACGCTAAGACACTGTTTTGGACTACTGTGAATAAGGCACAACCAGGCAAAGTGATCTAATTTCTTTTTCTTTAATGTTAACATTTAAGCTCAAAAACACTGTGAAAACAATGCAGTGCTTTCATTTCTGGTTTACTACAAGGCTACAATCTATAGTTATAATTTTAACTCTGGTGTTGTAAAACTTTGTGATCTTTAATTCAGTCAGAATATAACTATGTAAACAATTATTGAGTTTAGAGTGGTTCTAATTATTTCCAAAGTCAGAAAAATGTTACAAATTAACAGGATATCCGAGAAGTTAGTTTTTGTGAGAGGTGCAAAAGACTCCATTAACTGTGATAACTGGGCTTTCAACTACTGGGGGAAAGGTACAATGGTTACAGTCACAACAGGTTAGGCAGTTGAAATATGTCCTTAATCTTAAGATTTTGAGTCAAAAGCATTGATATTTTTCAAAGAAACGGTGTGTCAGTGCACAGTGTATTCTCACTGTATTTGTAAAATACTGCAAGTCGAGCGTGTGTTAATTTGAAGACTAAGTTTAAACACTTCGTGGTGAAAAACAGATTTAGTTCAGTCTTTTGAATCTCAATTTGCACAAACCACATGGTGAAAACCAAGTATGCACAGATGGAAAGTATGTTTTTGTATGAAGTGGTGAATAGCTTTTTAGACTGTGACTATGCTTTTGACTACTGGGGAAAAGGCACAATGGTCACCGTCACGTCAGGTATGAATTGCTATATTTTTCACTAAAGACAGAAATGTTTTTATCCACAACTACAATGTTGATACATCTATTGGGTTTAATTCAGCAAAGTAAGTCATTATTGGAACACTTTGTCGCCAAAAACTGAACATAATTTATGTTTGTTATAACTATATCAATAAGTAAGTGTTTTAAACTTATTTTATTTTTCTTTGAGACCAAAATTGGAATGTCATAGTAAATATATTTTGTAAGAAGTAAGACAAGACTCGGTTAACTGTCACAAATGAGCTTTAGACTACTAAGAAAATGGCATCAAGATAAAAATGTCATCAGATAAGACTTATCCTATGTAAAATCTGCATAGGATATGTTTTGGATAGGGAAATTCATTTAACAAGTTATAATATAACTTCCCAATGTGTGAAGTTTTACTTCAAAATACAGTTATGTTAATGTACATTTATTGTAAAAAATATATTTTTAAATGTGATAATGTTAAAATGGGTATTATTGGGTGATTTAATAGGATTTTAATCTAGTGGGATTAAAAACAAATGTTGAATTAGACTTTCTCCATATCAAGAATAGATTAGCTTTTTGATATTATGAATGAACTAGATTCAATACTGTGCTACGGTGCTTTTGACTATTGGGGAAAGGGTACAACAGTCACTGTTTCATCAGGTAAGAACACCATCTCATTTCAGAGGTCACTGCTTAAGTTGGATAAGATTTATTGTGTTTTTGTAAGAATTTGCCATCAACACCGTGAAAGGACATTTAACAACTTTAAGCTATGCTTTACTAATGACTGCTGTTCATATTCTACATTTAAAATAATGTTCTAATTTATGTGTTGAATAACAGAAGAGTAAACGTATAATACTATTGGGATTCGGGCACTTGAAATGTTTTTCTATTGAAAATTTAGAATTGGTAATGTCTTCACGCTGGCCTTTATTAAACAAAAGGATCTGCTCAATTGTTTTCTCTTTAATCAGTTCTAAGTGAAAATGTGTGGTATATTATTGTATTTCTATTCTGGTGTCTTAATTACTGTTGTCTCCCCTTTCTTAGCCACTTCAACTGCACCCACTGTGTTTCCTCTGGTACCATGTGGTTCTGAAAGTGGGAATATGATCACTCTTGGCTGCCTTGCCACCGGCTTTAACCCTCCTGCGGTGACTTTCTCGTGGACAAAAGGCAGCACTGCCTTGACAGACTTCATCCAGTACCCTGCAGTACAGAAAGGCAATGTTTATACTGGAGTCAGTCAAGTCAGAGTGAGGAGACAGGACTGGGATGCACGACAGAATTTTCAATGTGCTGTGAATCACGCTGCTGGAAATCGACAGGCTCCTATCACAAAACCACGTAAGCCTCATGCTAAGTCACATTTAATCAGTTTATGTTATTGTTTTTGACTTACAACAAGCACTATCAAATGCAGTAGCCTTATTCAGTACAAGTTATTCTTTTTTGTTAGTTTTTTTCTGAATAGCAATTACAATTAATCTTACTTGTCACTTTGAATTGTCACTTTGATTTTGTAATGAAATAAAGTAACACCAAAAAAAGTAAACCTTACATTAAGTCACATTTAATCAATTTATCTTATTCAATTTGACTTACAACAAGTTTAGATGAAAGCACTGACAACATACTCCAAAGTTAAACAATTTGAATGAATTTAAAATTTTACAGAAAATTAGAAGCAATTTGACAAGACCTAATAATCACTGAACTGATGTGTAATGCATTATCAAATGCAGTAGCCTTGTTCAATACAAGTAGGGGTTTTTTGTTAGTTGTTTTCTGAACAGTAATTACAATTACTCTTAAATTATTACTGAGCTACACCTAGTGATTGCTACCTCTGATAAGAATACAAGTTAGTTCTCTTTATTTCTCGATTCTTTTGGTTCATGGTTTTGATGTTTTTGGAAGAAATTGTACAGCAAGCAAAATTAATTGTAAGTTCAATTCAAGCTGCTTATATTGCCAGAGAATCTGAGCATACCAAGGAAAAAATGTTTCAACTTAAAAAAAACTAACCATATTCAGATATGCTGCTTATGTCAAATAAATAACATAAAGCAAATAATTCTCTTTATTAAATGGCATGACATATTCTTAAATATTTCTCATTTCTGGGGTTAGCTTAATTGGTGATTCTAAATTTCCCAAAGGTGTGAATGTGACTGCAAATGGTGGTCTCTCTCTATGTGTTAGCCATGCGAAAGACTCACAGTCTATCCAGGGTGTATTCTCACTCTCACCCTAAGGCAGTTACGATACGGTCCTGGTTCTTCCATGGAAGATGATGGATGGATGGATTTCTAAATTTATGAACAGTATGTAAATTGAAATTAACAATTCAAGGCTTTTGCATCCTTACATTTATGTACATCTTTGTGTTTCAGTGGTGTTTGAGCAGAATCCAACTCTTAAAGTGATTTCCTCTCCTGATGAGCACGGTACCTATTCTGCCTCCTGCTTTGCCAAAGAGTTTGCACCAAAGAAACATGACATCAAATGGCTGAAAAATGGAGCAGAAATCACCAGCAAAATAGATCTGATCAGTACAGTTACTGAATCAACAAAGGCAGATGGAAAGAAAGTGTACAACGCAGCAAGTTTTCTGACAGTAAATTCCAATGATGTGAATGAAGATACTGAATTGACTTGTGTGTTTACGGGAGGCCAAAGTGGATCTTTGAATAAAAGTGACAGAGATGACACACAAGGTGAGTAACTGATACTTTTCATTAAAAAAAGTAATAACATTTGTCACTATGATTTTGTAATAAGACAAAGTATGGCCATAAAACCAGGTAAACCTTATATTAAGTCATGTAGAAATTATTCTTTATGCTTTAATTCAGTTCTAATGTACTGACATGAAAGTGTTAGTAATGTATTTTAACAGTTACACCAACATTTGAGGGGATTTAAATATAATGCAAAAAAATGTAGAAGCAGTTCGATGAGCACTAATAGCTAATAAATTGAGGCATGAAACATTCACAAAGACTTGTTGGTTGTTTATGTGCAGCAGTAGCAATTACTAGTAAAGTATTAATGCACTAAAACTTGTGATTTTTACTTCTGAGAAGGATTAGAGTTTGTTCACTATTTTTGGTTGTTGTTGTTTTTGGAAGAAATGATGGTAGAGGCTGACTTCATTCCAAGTACATTTTGAGTTGCTCATGTTATAAAATAGTCTGAAAAACATCAAGTTTTTCAGCTTAAAAACACATTCAATTCCTTCTTGCATACACACATTTATGTACATCTTTGTTTTTCAGTGGCGTTTAAGCAGAATCCAACTCTTAAAGTTATTACCTCTCCTGATGAGCACGGTACCTATTCTGCCTCCTGCTTTGCCAAAGAGTTTGCACCAAAGAAACATGACATCAAATGGCTGAAAAATGGAGCAGAAATCACCAGCAAAATAGATCTGATCAGTACAGTTACTGAATCAACAAAGGCAGATGGAAAGAAAGTGTACAACGCAGCAAGTTTTCTGACAGTAAATTCCAATGATGTGAATGAAGATACTGAATTCACTTGTGTGTTTACGGGAGGCCAAAGTGGATCTTTGAATAAAAGTGACACAGACAACACACAAGGTGAGTAACTGATACTTAAAAAAAAAAAAAAGAATTATCACTTTGATTTTGTAATAAAACAAAGTGACACCATAAAACTAGGGTAAGCCTTATGCCAAGTCATACAGAATTTGTTTATACTTTAATTCAGTTCTAATGTACTGACATGGATGTATTAGTAATAGATTTTAAAAGTTACCCCAACATTTAAAGGGATTTAAATATAATGCAAAAAAATGTAGTAGCAGTTTGATGAGCACTAATAGCTTATACGTTGAGAAATGGCACATCCACAAAGACAGTAGCTTTATTCAGTACATGTTGGATTTTGTGTGGCAGTAACAATTACTAGTAAAGAATTACTGCACTGAAACTAGTGATTGTCACTTCTGAGAAGGATACGAGTGAGTTCTCTTTAGTTCTCTGTTTTTGGTTGTTGTTGTTTTTGGAAGAAATGATGGTAGAGAATGACTTCATTGAAAGTACACTTTGCATAGCTTATGTTAAAAAATGGTGTAAAAATACCAAGGAAGAAGTGTTTCTACTTAAATAAAAACACATTCAATTCCTTCTTGCATACACACATTTATGTACATCTTTGTTTTTCAGTGGCGTTTAAGCAGAATCCAACTCTTAAAGTTATTACCTCTCCTGATGAGCACGGTACCTATTCTGCCTCCTGCTTTGCCAAAGAGTTTGCACCAAAGAAACATGACATCAAATGGCTGAAAAATGGAGCAGAAATCACCAGCAAAATAGATCTGATCAGTACAGTTACTGAATCAACAAAGGCAGATGGAAAGAAAGTGTACAACGCAGCAAGTTTTCTGACAGTAAATTCCAATGATGTGAATGAAGATACTGAATTGACTTGTGTATTTACGGGAGGCCAAAGTGGATCTTTGAATAAAAGTGACAGAGATGACACACAAGGTGAGTAACTGATACTTTTCATTAAAAAAAGTAATAACATTTGTCACTATGATTTTGTAATAAGACAAAGTATGGCCATAAAACCAGGTTAACCTTATATTAAGTCATGTAGAAATTATTCTTTATACTTTAATTCAGTTCTAATGTACTGACATGAAAGTGTTAGTAATGTATTTTAACAGTTACACCAACATTTGAGGGGATTTAAATATAATGCAAAAAAATGTAGAAGCAGTTCGATGAGCACTAATAGCTAATAAATTGAGGCATGAAACATTCACAAAGACTTGTTGGTTGTTTATGTGCAGCTGTAGCAATTACTAGTAAAGTATTAATGCACTAAAACTAGTGATTTTTACTTCTGAGAAGGATTAGAGTTTGTTCACTATTTTTGGTTGTTGTTGTTTTTGGAAGAAATGATGGTAGAGGCTGACTTCATTCCAAGTACATTTTGAGTTGCTCATGTTATAAAATAGTCTGAAAAACATCAAAGAATAAGTTTTTCAGCTTAAAAACACATTCAATTCCTTCTTGCATACACACATTTATGTACATCTTTGTTTTTCAGTGGCGTTTAAGCAGAATCCAACTCTTAAAGTTATTACCTCTCCTGATGAGCACGGTACCTATTCTGCCTCCTGCTTTGCCAAAGAGTTTGCACCAAAGAAACATGACATCAAATGGCTGAAAAATGGAGCAGAAATCACCAGCAAAATAGATCTGATCAGTACAGTTACTGAATCAACAAAGGCAGATGGAAAGAAAGTGTACAACGCAGCAAGTTTTCTGACAGTAAATTCCAATGATGTGAATGAAGATACTGAGTTCACTTGTGTGTTTACGGGAGGCCAAAGTGGATCTTTGAATAAAAGTGACACAGACAACACACAAGGTGAGTAACTGATACTTAAAAAAAAAAAAAAAAAGAATTGTCACTTTGATTTTGTAATAAAACAAAGTGACACCATAAAACTAGGGTAAGCCTTATGCCAAGTCATACAGAATTTGTTTATACTTTAATTCAGTTCTAATGTACTGACATGGATGTATTAGTAATAGATTTTAAAAGTTACCCCAACATTTAAAGGGATTTAAATATAATGCAAAAAAATGTAGTAGCAGTTTGATGAGCACTAATAGCTTATACGTTGAGAAATGGCACATCCACAAAGACAGTAGCTTTATTCAGTACATGTTGGATTTTGTGTGGCAGTAACAATTACTAGTAAAGAATTACTGCACTGAAACTAGTGATTGTCACTTCTGAGAAGGATACGAGTGAGTTCTCTTTAGTTCTCTGTTTTTGGTTGTTGTTGTTTTTGGCAGAAATGATGGTAGAGAATGACTTCACTGAAAGTACACTTTGCATAGCTTATGTTAAAATATGGTGTAAAAATACCAAGGAAGAAGTGTTTCTACTTAAATAAAAACACATTCAATTCCTTCTTGCATACATACATCTGAGTACATCTTTGTGTTTCAGTGGCGTTTAAGCAGAATCCAACTCTTAAAGTGATTTCCTCTCCTGATGAGCACGGTACCTATTCTGCCTCCTGCTTTGCCAAAGAGTTTGCACCAAAGAAACATGAGATCAAATGGCTGAAAAATGGAGCAGAAATCACCAGCAAAATAGATCTGATCAGTACAGTTTCTGAATCAACAAAGGCAGATGGAAAGAAAGTGTACAACGCAGCAAGTTTTCTGACAGTAAATTCCAGTGATTTGAATGAAGATTCTGTATTTATGTGTATATTTACGGGAGGTCAAAGTGCATCTTTGAATAAAACTGACAGAGACAACACACTGGGTGAGTAACTGACACTTTTTTATATATATAAAAAATGTAGGCACTATTATTTTGTAATAAAACAAAGTAACACCATGAAACCAGGTAAACCTTATGCAAAGTCATATAAAATTAGTTTTTAGTTGTTTCTGCGAGTTCTAATGTAGTGGGATAGAAGTGTTAATGATATATTAAAAAGGTCACCCCAAAATTTGATAGAATATTTAAAGCTAAAAATGTAGAAGCTATTTGACGAGAACTAATAGCCAATAAATTGAGGTATAACACCTAATATATTTGCTTTTTTTAAATAAAATTGGGGGGTTTTCTCCTCAACAGATGTTTCCACAACTTCCGATCCGAAAAACAGTATGTTGATAATTACACACACACACACACACACACACACACACATACACACACACACACACACACATCAATCTATCCATCTGCATATATACATAACTCAATGTCTTCTATTTAAACTTGTACATAAATATCTCTGTTTTACTGAGTATCTCTTTCTGATGGGACAGATCCAACAGTGGCAGTCCACATCCTCCCACAGCAGCACACTGACCCATATAAGCCTGAAGATGAAATCACTCTGGTGTGTCTGGTCACCAGTGCTGTGAATAAGATGTATAAAATCGAATGGACAGAAATGACTGGAAGTAAACGTTATTTCACAGGCACCAACGTCCCTGCACAGCAGAGCAAAAATGACAAGAAATGGCGAAGCATGAGTCTTTACACCACCAGTAAGGCAAACTGGTACAAGAAAGATCCAACCACAATGTTCACCTGCCATGTCCAATCTGAAAATATTCACAAATCAGTGTCCAGCGCCATTGATAAATCCGGTGAATGTGACCGTGACTACTAAGCTTTAAATGTGATATTTTGTGCTTGTGTGATTCTTTGTCTATGAGAGTTTTTTGTATGAAAACCTGTGCACTTGTAATGTCAGTCACTGTGAGACAAAAAGTTTGCTTTTTGTTGTCATGTTGTTTTCAATATGTCTGAGTCACAGTGTCTAATTGCTTGATATGTGTGCTGTCTGTTTGAAATAAATGTGGCATGGAAACTCTTTGGTATATATGTGAATGGAAAACTTGAAACAACACTAAAAGCAGACATACACATAAACTTTTCCATTTTTCAACTTTCAATTAATACTAGTTAAAAAGAGGAAAACTGTATTACCCTTGTAAACAAATATAAAACTGATGTACATAGATTTCCTCTAACCAAGTGTACTGTACCTTCCACTTCTTAGATGATCTTTGTGATCTGAGTTGGGACAATATCACCGCTGAAGAGGATTTTAGCAGCCTGTGGTCCACAGCTTCCTCCTTCATGTTCCTCTTCATATTCTCTCTCTTCTATGGCATAATTATCAGCCTTCTTAAGGTAAACATGCAATTTACATTTTCTGCATTTCAGTTTGATTGAACACTGAAGTCTGTGAGTTGCAATGTAGGATAAACTCAATCACAAGAAAATGCAGTACACTGATTGAGTGCTCAGAAGAGCACTCAAAGATATATTTTTTAAATAAATTAGGAATAAGCTATTTTAATGTTCTGTTTGTACTTTTTAAAAGCACACCTTAACATGAAAATTATACAATTAGCTTTTTAAATGAGGAAAAAATGAATATAAGGCAAGGCAAGGCAAGGCAAGTTTATTTATATAGCACAATTCAACAACAAGGTGATTCAAAGTGCTTTACAGAGACATTAAAAACAAAAACAAATAAAAAGCACGATTTAAAATTGATTAAGACAAGCAAACAAACAAACAAACAAACAAACAAAACAGTATTTAAAATCAAAAATCAAAACAGTAGATAAAATCAGAACAGTAGATAAAATCAGAACAGTAGATAAAGTCAGTAGTTAAAATGTAAGTTTTGAAATTTAAGCTTAAAAGTGTGGATTTGGTGCTTTATTCAAAAGCAGCTGAGAATAGGTGAGTCTTCAACCTGGATTTAAATAAACTGAGTGTTTCAGCTGATCTGAGGCTTTCTGGGAGTTTGTTCCAGATATATGGAGCATAAAAGCTGAATGCAGCTTCTCCGTGTCTGGTTCTGACTCTGGGAACTGATAAAAAACCGGATCCAGATGACCTGAGGGATCTGGAAGGTTCATACTGGGTCAGGAGGTCACTGATGTATTTTGGTCCTAAACCATTCAGAGCTTTATAAACCAGCATCAGAACTTTAAAGTCTATCCTCTGACGGACAGGCAGCCAGTGTAAAGACCTCAGAGCTGGACTGATGTGGTCCACTTTTTTGGTCTTAGTGAGGACTCTAGCAGCAGAGTTCTGAATGAGCTGTAGTTGTCTGACTGATTTTTTAGGTAGACCTGTAAAGATGCTGTTACAGTAATCAAGCCTGCTAAAGATGAATGCATGGACTAGTTTTTCCAGGTCGTGTTGAGACATCAGATCTTTTATCCTTGAAATATTCTTGAGGTGATAGTAAGCCGATTTTGTTATTGTCTTAATGTGTTTTTCTAAGTTTAGGTCTGCATCCATCACTACACCCAAATTTCTCGCCTGGTTGGTGGTTTTTAGGTGTATAGATTGAAGTTCTCTGGTGACCTGTAATCGTTTTTCTTTGGCACCAAAGACTATTACTTCAGTTTTGTTTTTGTTTAGCTGGAGAAAATTGTGGCACAACCAGTCATTAGTTTCCTCAATGCATTTACCAAGAGCCTGTACAGGGCCTTGGTCTCCTGGTGACATTGTGATATATATTTGTGTGTCATCTGCGTAGCTATGATAGTTTATTTTGTTGTTCTTTATAATCTGTGCCAGTGGGAGCATGTAGATGTTAAACAGAAGGGGTCCCAAGATGGAACCTTGGGGAACTCCACATGTGATACTTGTCTGCTCAGATGTGAAGTTACCTATTGATACAAAGTATTTCCTGTTTTCTAAGTATGTTTTGAACCAGTTTAGTACAGTTCCTGAAAGACCTGCCCAGTTCTCCAGTCGTTTGAGTAATATGTTGTGGTCAACTGTATCAAATGCTGCACTGAGATCCAGTAAAACTAAGACTGACATTTTTCCACTGTCTGTATTCAGACATATGTCATTAAACACTTTGGTCAGAGCGGTTTCAGTGCTGTGGTTCTGTCTAAAACCTGACTGGAAGGCATCATAGCAGTTATTCTGTGTTAAGAAGTAATTGAGCTGTTGAGAAACTGCTTTTTCAATGATCTTACTTAAAAATGGGAGGTTTGAGATCGGCCTGTAGTTATTCATTTGTGTCTTGTCAAGATTGTCCTTTTTCAGTATAGGTTTAATTACAGCAGTTTTTAGTGATTCTGGAAACACACCTGACGTTAAAGAAAAGTTTATGATCTGTAACAGGTCTGACTCCAAAGTCTTTGAGACCTTTTTGAAAAAACTCGTTGGCAGGACATCTAAACAGCAAGAGGAGGAGTTCAGTTGACCTAAGATGTCCTCCAGGTCTTTGTTGTTAATAGGGTGAAACTGTTTGATGGTGTTTAAACAGTTTTTTGGTGGACACAGTACATGTCCTGGATCTGCTGTTGATGTACCAATTGCTTGTCTAATCTTTTGGATTTTTTCTGTGAAGAATTTGGCAAAGTCATTGCAGGCCATGGTCGAATGAAGTTCAGCTGCCACTGACACAGGAGGGTTTGTTAGCCTGTCAACTGTAGAAAATAGGACCCGAGCGTTATGACTGTTTTTGGTGATGATGTCAGAGAAGTAGGACCTCCTTGCACTCCTCAGTTGTAAATTATAATTGTGAAGTTTCTCTTTATAGATGTCATAATGAACCTGGAGGTTTGTTTTTCTCCATCTGCGCTCAGCTTTCCTACACTCTCTTTTTTCATATTTCACCAGTGTGGAGTTTCTCCATGGAGACTTCTTCCTTCCAGAGATAACCTTCACCTTAATGGGAGCAATAGTGTCCATTACATTTAACATTTTAGCATTGAAGCTAGTGACGAGCTCATTGACTGAACCTCTGGACAGGTCAGGTGTTAATGGGAAGACCTGGTTAAAGATCTCACTACTGTGTTCAGTTATACACCGTTTTGTGATCACTGCTGTTGATATAGTTGTGTGGGCTGAGATTTTACTTTCAAAGAAAACACAGTAATGATCAGACAGGCCCACATCAGACACAGTAACCTTTGAAATGCTCAGGCCCTTGGAGATCAGTAGGTCAAGAGTGTGTCCTCTATTATGTGTGGCCTCTGTTACATGCTGAGTCAGCCCAAAGTTGCCCAGAGTGTTACTCAGGTCTTTAGTCCCTTTGTCCTGAGGGTTGTCCACATGGATGTTAAAATCCCCAACAATAATTACACAGTCGAAATCAACACAGATCACAGACAGCAGTTCACTGAGGTCATTAAAAAAGTCTGTGCAGTATTTGGGAGGCCTGTAAACATTAAGAAACACAACTTTGGATGGGGCCTTCAGCTGTAACGCCACATATTCAAAAGACTGAAAACTTCCAGGAGATAGCTGCTTACATTGAAATGATTCATTAAATAAGACGGCAACCCCTCCTCCTCTCCTGCTCACCCTGGCCTCACTGATAAAACTGTAGTTAGGAGGGGTCGTCTCGATGAGAACAGCTCCACTGTTACTTTGGTCCAACCAAGTTTCAGTTAAAAACATAAAATCAAGGCTGTGCTCAGTGATTAAATCATTAATTAAAAATGTTTTCCCAGCTAAAGATCTAACGTTTAATAAAGCCAACTTAAGTGTTTTAGAGGTATTATTTGCCCCCTCGTGTTTGGGAGCAGTCTGTGGCACACAAGGTATGTTTACTACATTTAAAGATCTTTTAGAGTGCAGCTCTCTGTGTTTTGACCAGGCCACATGTCTCCTTCTGTCACCTAAAAGTACAGAAATTTTGAAACCTTCTAATAAACAGGGTCCCAGCTTCTCCTGGGAAAAGTCACCACTGTCATAATCCTCGCAGCCCGGACCCTCCACACATCACACATCAGACTGCGGAGACAGAGCATGAAGGTGGTAAGGAGGAACTAAGGGCGGCGAGGCTGCGCAGTGTAACTTTGGTTGCTCTGTTGAGGGCGGGGCTCGATGGCGAACCTTTGGCTGCTCTGGTGGGGGGTTAATGGGGGACAAAAAGGGATTGGGCCGGGGGGTAGATCTGAGCCCAGCATTGACCCGCTCCATCATCTCCTCAGTGAATTTCAGGTGTGGGGAGGAGGGAGAAAGGGAGGGGGAGGAGGGTGATGGCCTGTCAGGGGTTTGGGGGACTGGGGAAGGTCGTGGTCCCTGGTCCTGGTCGTTGGTGTTGTTGAGAGAGGTGGAGGCAAATAGGGACCCCTCTTCTTGCCTCAGATGTCTCTCCTTTCTGAGGCTCTTCCCGGGTGGGGGCAGATGGAGCTCCTCCTCAAGGTTTCTGCTGGGCTTTGTTTGTTCTTGGAGTACTGTTTGTTCCTCTTTATGAGATAACTCCTCGTTTATCTCAGCCTTGGCACCAAGCACAGATGGATGACGTATGGAATAAAACAAGTTGGAGGTGAACAGTTTCACCCCTGACTTGTTAAAATTAAATCCATTTGCTTTAAACAGATGCCTGCGTTCCCAAAAAATATTAAAGTTGTTGATAAAATGCACTGAGTGGTCAGTACATGCTGATATAAGCCATTTATTCAGTGCAAACAATCTGCTGAATCTCTCGTCTCCTCCTCTGACGGGCGGTACAGGCCCACTGATGAATACAGCTGCATTCAGAGAGTTTACAGTATTTAATAATCCAGTAAAGTCCCGTTTCAGAACCTCCGACTGTTGTTTGGACACATCGTTTGACCCTGTATGCAGAACAATATTTGTCACAGTTGGATATTCATCTGCAATCTGAAGAATTCTCTCCTTCAGGTTGTTGACCATATCCTTAGGAAAGCATAGGACTTTAGTGTTCTTACCGCACATCCTTTGTACATCCTTTACGGCAGAGTCACCCACAATCAGGGTTTCAGGCCTAGCCTTTAGCTTTCCCTGTGGCCTTTTACTTTTCAACAGATTTTCAGACCTTACTTCGCTACTTTTAGATGGATGGTTGTCCGATATAGATCCAGGGTCCTTTGATAGTGGAGCAAATCTGTTCTGCAGTTTCACATTCAGTTGTTTTGGAGGTTTGTTGTTAACCTTTCTATTCACGGTTGTCCAGTCCTGTTTCCTCCCGTATACAGGGGTAGAAGAGCTTCTCTGTCTCGTAGGAAGTGAAGGCCAGTCGGTTTCAGAGATTTCAGCTCGCTGTGTTCTGCCTGTGATACGTCCTCCCCCTTCTAGGAGACATGATTTGTGTCTTGGTTTTGCACCAGGACAGTCCAAGGGGGGATTATCGCTTGATGATTTATAGTAATGCACAGAGTCTACTTTCTTGGTCATGTTATCTGTGCTCCTTAGCTGTGTACTAGCTTGCTCATCGCCATTGCTTTGAATCAAAGGCAAGGTTGTTTCATTTCCACACAGTCCATTTACCTCCACATTTACTTCTAAGCGATGAATTTTTGTCTCCAGTACTGCAATCTTCTGCAGGAGTTTGTGGTAGTCATCTGTGGAGAGGGAAGGCATCTTGTTGCTAGTTAGCCTAGCTAGTTAGCCTAGCAGTTAGCACCTTTCCAGGCTATTGAGGCTGTTCGGAGTCCAGACGCTGTAATCAGGCTTCAGCTGTGTCTAGGCCACAGACACACGGAGCGCTGAGGATAAGGTAACTAAAAATGTTGCTGTTTCTGTTAAGAACACTTTAGTCCTAATGATCTATAAGTGTCCAGAAGCTCTCGCAGGTAGGCTCATACAGAAAAAAGGGAAAAAATCAGCATAAAAATCAATAAAAATCAATAAAAGAAGCAAAGCATTTGAAGAGCAAAGAGAGGAAGCGTCCACACTCACAAAAGGGGGCGGGTTAGCCCCCTTTTGTGAGTCATTTCTAATCATAAATTAGAAATGATTAGGCTTTAAATTATTCCAAAACTATCTCCTGGAATAAGTAACATTAAGATGTAAATTTAGAGTACATTAAGGTTTACTAGTAATAGTAATTAAATTACTGCTCTTAACAGATTTTTTTTTAACTTTCTGATGTTGTTGTTTGTTTGTTTTTTTTGCAGATAAAGAGATGATAACAAATTGGATGGAATGGGTGCGCTTCATTTCTAATCTGTTTTTAAAATCTATTTTTCATTTTCTTTTTATGCACATAATCATTTATTTGTTATGTTTAATGTCTGACATATATAAATACCCAATTAAGAGATGTGGAAAATGTGAAAAGTATGTTAATAAAATGAAAATGCATATTAAACTGCATCTTATGGTCAGTTCACTTCTGTAAATGCTTCATTAAATTAAAGTTAGTTTAATAAGATTCAGTAAATAACATTTGTCACCTTAAATATTAAACAGAATATCAATGTCAGCATGTAATAAACATCGAAAGCATTTTTGATGTTGCTCTATCATTTTGCAAGGTCTCTAAGAATAACACAACAACATCTGAAGTCAATGTACCGTAAACCGCTGTTATCAGTTAGAGCCTGGAGGTTTTGAGTTTCCTGGTGCACCCATGGGACCACACCTGCACAACTACAACTGTACACCAATCATTACAACTGTGGATGAATTTCACTGAAATAACATACTCATCTGGCAGCTTACTGTATTTGCATCTCCATAGTTCATTTGAGTCACATTTCCAAATTCCTGTTATCAATTAAGGCCTGATGTTTTTTCAGTTTCTAAACGTGTCATTTTTAGGGAACTGCTTCTCTGCACGTTTGGGGCCACATTTGTATAAGTAGATTTCTTCAAATCCCCCCAAAAATCGTGTTAGGTTGCACATGTATCCAGCTATATATTGATACACATGCGTTCAGAAGGCATAAATGTTTGTAGACAAAAAGAATATATGCTCAAAATGTAAACACACATATATGTCTATACATATATATATATATATATATATATAGAGAGAGAGAGAGAGAGAGAGAGAGAGAGAGAGAGAGAGAGAGATGATGTAATGCATAAAAATCAATTTAACCCTTAGATGAATAAGTGACCTGTAGTAATTTCCTATTGAATTTTATGGGATATTTTGGTTCTACAGTACATGACAAACAAGCCCATCAAGTAGAACTTGACATTGCCACCTAAATGTCTACACCTTTTTCAAAGCTGAGCACTGAATTCATGAATGGTATCATCAATGCATGACAAGTCTTCCTCACTGAGCTCTGAAAGGAGCGCGCCACACCACATATGAGAAGTTGATTGGAAGGTTGCCCTTCCAATCAACTTCTGCAAACCCCAATAACTGCAAACCGCAACAACTGAAGCAATGTGAAGGTGTGGGAGTGACTCAGCCACAGGAATAAAGGAGACAGGCCCAACCAAAGACAACAAGATTTCAGATTTCAATGAAGATCATAAAGTCAGCAGTCAGTGTGGGAAATGCAATGTACCTGTGTGCACAGGGATTTCAGCCAGAAACAGGTAGTTTGTCAAAACTTCATATAGTAAGGAGACAAAGCAAGAAGCAAAAGCAAGCAAGCCTGTACACACACATGTGTATACTCTCTCACGAACAGAAAATCAATGTTGACATTGATCTATTGATTTTGTGTGTTTTATTTTTCTTTTAAAAATGTTTTTTTAAAAACCGGATAATACAAAATATTTCAAACATTAAATCATTCTTGTGTGGACAAAAATATAGTACAAGTATAACGCAAATCAATATTCTTAATTAAAATAACAAAAGTGGCATAAACACATAGATTGTCCAGTTACACATACATCTTAAGGACAGCCACTGTTTGCGTTTTATTGCAATTAACATTTTATCCTTCATAATTTAACATCCATTCAGATTTGCAGTTTTAACCATTGCATTGTTTTGAAACCTCATCTAAAACATTTTCATCTGTGACGGTATAAAAACTCATAATATTGCCAAATACGTACAGCTTTACACAATACTCAGTGAATAACTGAAGTGGGAAATATGATGAAATACCACCACCTACTGGGTTAGCTTGTTTTGCAGTTAATAAAACAGTTGTATGATGTTGATGCTTTGAATAGAAGCAGTGCTTGGAAACAAAAGAATTCACTTACTTCATGCAAAAATTAAAAGGTGTTTATTATTATTATTATTATTATTATTATTATTATTATTATATGTATTTGCATTCAGATAATGGTGCTGTGTGGCTGAGAAACTGAAGCAGCAAAAAAGGAACTCCATCTCCAGGCTGCCTCCTTTGTGTATTCTGTACAGAGAGGTGACCTGTACAAATTCAAGCCTTGCTTCTGCTGCCATCTACAGGTCTTTATGTAGACAAAAACATATAGTGTGAAACTGTCTGTCCCTGATTAATGAAAGAATAAACATAAAGTGGACAGAAGTGTACAAAATGTGAGGTTTTAACCAACAATTATTTCCTGTCAAGCAAGCTTAAGTTTAACGTATTTTGAAGACCTAAAAGTCACCAGGTGCCTCTGGTACTGAGATACAAAAAAAGCAACATCCAAAAGATTTAAGTCTATTATTCAACAAGAACTCACAGCTACAAAGAAGGAAAATACATTAATGTATTTCCACTCTCATAAAAGAATAATACAGATAACACAGAAATATTCTCTTAAACCTTTTTAAAATATGCCTCTGTTTTTGTGATCATCTTAACTAGAACATCCTGTTGTTTTCATAGTCTAAAACTCTTAAGTTCTGGCAAGAATGGGGAGGTTTTGGTAAGAGCTTGTGTCACTGTGATACTACGGGAGCTACTACACAGTGTTATACCCCATAACAAAAACTATGTCGTGAAACCCCTCTCCTCTTCCTCTGTCCTGTAAATTTTGAAGCATAGTGCTGATCAGGTAAAACTTATGAAAAAGGTATATTTTATTTATAAATATATTTAGTCATCATTAATTATTATCCATTAATTACTAATTTAGGCATTTGTAATACACAGTTAAAATGGGGAAATAGGTACAGCAATAATAAAACATACTAATTATTAGAATACACTACGTAAAAAAATAATGTGTTTTCTATAACTGCAAAGAAGCACACAATAGTAATAACTAATCAATAGTAACTCTTATTATAAAGCTATTGCAAGATGCTGGGATTTTTTTATTCAAATTATTAAATCTTGAATTTATATTCATGAAAAGGGGCCGTATTTATATAGAATGGCCACAATATTTTGGCAGAATATTTGTCTTATTGCTTTTATTCCATAATGGGTGATAGCTACACAGTGGCATAGGTTTTTGAACGAACATGTGTCACAGTGTGGAGCGGCCACACTGATTCACACAGTTACAAAAACCTCCTTGAGAGGCAATGTCTTTCTGCTATAACTAGACTGTGTGATGCATACTATAAGCACAAACTTCATTAATATAGTTAGTTCTTTTGCATATCCTAAAATTCTGATGGAAATAAGCTTTTTATTACCAAAAAGGCAGATTTAATAATTTAATTGTTGATCCATGCTGTGCAAACAAAAACATATCATAATGAAATAATTATTAGTTCCAAATTGATTGTGTTCATTAGATGTGTATGACAGTTAGACTGTATGGTAAAAGAGGGCCACAGCTACAAAACCTCTGAAGAAACACTTTTCATTAGACCAGTTACAAATATTAAAAATGAGTTAACTTGAAGACTTTGGATGATAGACTTAAAAACATGTATGTACTCAATCTTTGTACTTGTTAGGTTTTTTTCCTGCATTTAAAATACAGACTAGCAGTTTGTGAAGCACATTTTTCTCGCTTCTGTAATACTGAGGTTATTTTTTGTAAAAGTCATACAAAATGTACCACTTAAAACATTTACTTTACAAAAAGTAAATATTTTCATATTCTTTCATAGAGTTCATGATTAATGAATATGTGCAGATGTGATGTCCAGTTTGAAGGGTGGAGTTTTTGTAAAGGGTTGTATTACAGTGCAAAATTACGGCCACAGTGAGACAGACTGTGACAAAAACCTCCTGTCATTGTGAAACATGGGGGATCAAAACATTGTTTCTGTAGAAATCATGAGCATATTTTAAATGGAAACAAAAAACATTTATGACGATCATCAAATTGAATTTTGCCTTTTTCTGTCCTAATTAATAGAAGGTATAAATGTGTGATGTGTAAGCAGAGCCTTCATCAATATGCAGTCAGCTCTTTAGCGTATCCTAAAATTAAGGTTTTTAAAAAAAAAACAAAAAAAAAACACATTTTTTTGTTAAAGAAGATTTTGTTATTATCAGTATTGTGAAAACAAAACCAAATTATCATTCCTGCTACTGAAAAATGAGAATTCACATAAAATGCAAATAAAAAAACAAGAGTCTAATAAGATAATTATTATTCCCACAATAATGCATATTAGATGTTTACAACTGCAGTGACTATTTCGCTACCAGGGGTATATTTTTATTTTGTTTCATGTATCCTAATCATATCCCAAAGTTGAACTGAACAAGTAAAGGTATATATACAGACAGACAGTTTGCAGGGTGGAGTTTTTGTATAGGACTTCATCACAGTGCAGTATAGCAGCCACAGTGACCTGTACTGTGAAAAAAACCTGTCATTGACAAAAATGTCATCATTACATTGTGTCTGAAGAAAGCATGAGCATATTTAAATGGCAGCAAAAAATATTTGCCAAAGTTCTGTTAAGGAAACTTAAACACATCCACTAACATGATGAATTCTCCCTGTATGAACGAAAGGGTTACTGACTACATACAGCATGTATTATAAATTACACTGCATCAAAAAAGTATTTCTTTGCACAAAAAGACCCAAGAAGACAAAGAAAAAGATCATTCACCTCTTTTTGTTTAATATTCAACGCTAACATATTGGGCTTATTTCTCTTCTGTGGGATATTTGGCCTTTGTTTGAACTTGTTCTTAACTATACAAACCACACATTGTTATACCTGACTAAGGTATCTAAATGCGTGTTACTATTTAGTTAATAACTGGGTTTCAAGACATATGATAGTTAGGATTCAAGGTTTAAAATAAAATAATAACACTAATAAAAGAGACATATAAAACTGAAAAAATAATAGACCACACTTTCATGAAACTGAATCTTTAAAAAATCTTTTAAAAAACTGATAGTGCAGTTGCAAAGTATCAGAGGTTTTTGTATCACTAGTTGCAACAGTGGATATGATGGGAGCCACAGTGATATCTGGCAATACAAAAACATGTCCTAAACTTATACAGAAAGTCGCTGAGCCTTAAAAATGAGAAATTGTTTTACTCTGCCACATTTCAGAAGAAAGGTTATATTCAATAGAATACTGTACTGTTAGCAATCTGTCTGCAATTTATAAGTAAGATGACAGTTATTACCAATCTGTCTGAGATTGCTTTAACTGATGGCGTTTGATTTTTGCTGTGAAATTTGGATTGTTGGGAACCCAATCTCGCCCTGTATCATTGGTGTCATAGGTTAGGGGATTTTTTCTTGGCACACTTTGGACATGAAATGAGCATAATTTAAAGGCCAGCTACCTAAGTATGATGCTGACCCTGTCCATCCTTTTATGACCACAGTGTACTCATCTTCTGATGGCTGCTTCCAGTAGGATGATGTGCCATATCACAAAGCTCAAATGATCTCAATCATTGGGAACACAGTGATACTTTATTTGGCAATACAAAAACTTGACATAAGTTGAATTTCTGCAGAAAGTCAGGGTACTTCATAAAACATGAAATTGGTTCATTGTGAAGAAAAAGGCTATTGTCACCAGTCAAGGAAAATTCTAGAAAATGTTGTTTAGGTTAGTATTTATTTATATATGTATTGTAATATGAAAAACAAGGAACATCACAGTACCACTGCAGGCCTTATGGGTTTGTTTAAACTAAGGCAAAAATCCATAGTTTGTGAGCTGTTGTTTTTGTATGGGATTGAACCACAGTGTACTATAACAGCCACAGTGATGCACCCTGAGACAAAAACCTCACAGCACTAAGAAAGTGACTATATGTGATGGTGATAGAGAAAAACGAGTAATTAGGTGAGACAAAAAGTGGTTTAGTGTCCTTATTGCACTGAAAATAAATACATAAAATTAAACCAACCCAGTACTAGCAAGGTGTACCTAATAAAGTGGCCAGTAAATATATATAGGCATCCCTGCTTAGTGTAAACAGTGCAACATGCAGAACATGCTGAACATGGATCCTGACAGCCAAAGTTTTTGTAAGAGTATGTGACACTGTGGGGTGGAACCCACACTGTTAAATGGCAATACAAAAACGTTCTTTTTTTGAAAGGAGAGAATATACAGGGCAAATATTCTTTATATAAATATATTAAAAGACTTAACTTTTTGACTAATAAAATCCGAACACTAGAAATGATATCTTATCCATGACCCAGTATATACCAATAAAATACAATATATATTTGCAAAAACCAAACTCAATAAATAATGACTTTTGAAAAAATAGCAATTTTGCTATTTTTCTTTAAATAAACATGAAGTCTCATATAGATAGAATGGCATTGTATGTGCAGGCAGAGCTGCAATGTTTTGCAAAAGTTTAATTGTACATAAATATTTTTTGTAAAGATGTTTTTCTCTGGTATTTGCGTTTTAATTGGGCAGAAATTTAAAGAGAATTCAAGTTCAAAGAATTCAAGACTTTCATTTAAAAAATTCTCAAAAACATCATGTTTAACCTGATTGAAAAAAAAGGAAAAGAAAAAAAGAAAAGTTTTGGTATCATCAATGCTAGTTTTAAGTTAACATGGCAGTAGCTGAAGCTAAAGACATATTTTCAGAATTTACAACGGCTCCAAAAAGGTCACATTAAATAAGCTGGCTAGCAACTGTCTTCAATACCAGCTGAAATAGTCAGAAGTCTAATGGCTGATTTAATGGCTGACAAAGTTTGCAGCTGGCTAATTACTCTATGAGCTAAACAAACAAATGGCATTTTGACAGAAACGTTGAAAACTAAATTCTTTGCTGAGGATGACAAAAGAGCTCCAACTAGAATGTGCAGAAGCATGTAAGCATGGTAGTTGGGATGGAGAGCAGTAAGAGGTGTGCAATTATTTTCTTGAACTACAATTTCAACCATCACTAAAGAAAATGCAGATCAAACAACAAATTCATGAAGATCAATCCCTGCGTTTAGATCACTTATTGTCAGCCAAATATTCTTTGCATAGTCATAAACCGATGTAAAATTACTTGTTAAATTATTATAAATATCTTGAAGAAATAATGAATGCATTATAGTCATCATGCAATGAAAGGTTTTTGTATGGATTTTAGCCACAGTGTATGGTGGGAACCACTGTAACACAGTCTATGTCAAAAACCTCATTCAACTGAAAACAAAACACTGAGAACGGAAAATTGATAAAGAAAGAAGCACTAGTGGTTAAAGACATTTGCTTTTTGTGTGTGTTTTACAAAAATATATAAAAGGAAAAACTGTTTAAAAGTTAATGATATGTTATATTTACAGTAACAGCCATTTTGAAGACACTATGAGCTTTCAACTGATAACACTTCCTATGCATTTATTTAAGCAGCTATTAAAAAAATGTTAACATACAAAACGTTCATACAAAAAATGTAAAGTAATAAAAAAGATGTTATGTCTTTAAAAAAGATTTAAGATAAATTGAAAGATTCCAAATAAAGGAAATAATATTTGTTTTCCTGCTTATCCATACTATGGCATAGGTTTTTGAAGTGTCGTGTGTCACAGTGTGGGGTGGCCACAGTGATTCACACAGTTTCAAAAACCTCCTTAAGCGAGGCAAAGTCTTTCTTTATGAAATCCTTTCATGATAATTTTAGTTTAGTGTGTGAAATGAGTGGTCATGTTGTAAATCATACATGTAAAAACTTAAAAACATAATAACATGTTACTGATGTAAGGACAAGCAAGGGCATAAATAACCGTTACAGAGAAGCTATTGAAAGACTGAGCTATTTTTAAATACTAAGATTAAAAGAAACAGCTTAATCCACATAGCACAGCATATAACTATGAAATATAGTATATGTACAAGAAGCACACAAATGATTATTACTAAAATAAATTGAAAAGAACTAACATGTGCTGCATCTAATCTGGCAGAGCTTGAGCTTTTAGAAAAAGTGTAATTGCAGTCACTATTTTTTTTTAGTTTTACTATAATTATAATTTAAGTAATTGTATGTGTTTTGTTTTGTTTCACTCTTCACAGGCAATACAAACAAGAGGAAATATTTGCATTATCAAAGTCACACACTTTATATTGTTCTTTTTATATTGTTTCTGTGGATGATTTTTTGACAGCCTGTCTGTAACTGTAAGCCAAGTCTCTAAGTGGGGACAATAAAATGACTGAACTGAGCTAAACTGAAAATCATTATACATTTTATTTTTCATTGAAAGTTTTAAACAACAAAAAATATTTGTTTTACCACTTATTGGTAAACATATAAGTAGAACATAAGCCACAGTGGCAACTACACTGTGGCACAGGTTCTTGCATCACTATGTGTCACTGTGTATATAGCTGGAGCAGCCACAGTGATTCACATAGTTACAAAAACCTCCTTAAGAGAGAAAAGACATTTTTACTGTAAAAAAAGATGTATATGTGCATATTACAAGTGGACCTTCATTAATATACAGGCAGCTCTTTAGCATGTCCTGTGCCACTGGATATTGAGAATTTACACACAGACAGAAATATTATGGAATTATGGATATGAAATGTGCTCTACAGTTATATTGTACTATATACTGTACTATATATATATATGTATATATATATATATATATATATACATATATATATATATATCCTCACCTTATACATGGAATAGTAAAAACACTAAACAAAATATGTATCAGAGGTTTTTGTATGGCTGCGTGCCAGAGTGTATAACTGGGACCACAGTGATATGTGACAATACAAAAACCTGTCCTGAGCAGAATTTATGCAGAAAGTTACTTTACTCAAAGTCCAGGTATTTAATCATCACAAGGTGTGAGTGTGTGGGCTGATGTTTTTGTTTGGGGTTGAACCACAGTGTACTATAGCGGCCACAGTGACACATCCTATGACAAAAACTTCATTCCACAAAGAAAGGGACAGTGTGTATGGTGATAATGCACTGAAATAGTAAAAGTCGTTAGTTAAACTTCAATTTCTCTTTATGTAACAGAAAAATGGAACATTGAACTGAACATTTCAGGAGCCACTTCAGGAAATGTTTTTGTATGAGTATGTGTCACTGTGTGGTGGAACCCACACTATTAAATGATAATACAAAAACACGGTTTAAACTGAACTATGGCACATGCTGTTCTGAAAAGAGAAAATTCACTGACACATTTAAAAAGGAGTAAAAAGCAATTTTGTTTATGTTTCTAAAAGCACAAATATTCATTATAGAAAGTAGTGAAATTAGTTGTTTTGACTTATAAATTCCAAGCACCATAATTTCATTATGATTCATTTTTCTTCTATCCATAATACGCCATATACCCATCATACACAATATGTTTACATATTAAGCACAAAAATATTGAGGTCTCTCAGATTAGATCAATTCAACAAGAAAATTTCAAAAATTGCTTCAAATTCTCACAAATGCCACAATTTCATTAACTCTAATGTTTGTCTGTCACTGACTGAATATTGGAATGGCTTTTTTAATTACCAAAAAAGGGCTTGTGTTAACTAGGCAGTAGGATTGAGCTAGTCATTTAGCTTGACCATTTTTGTATAGGGTTGTACTACAGTGCACTATTACGACCACAGTGATACACACTGAGACAAAATCCTTCCACTCAGAAAGATGTGATGCTGATACATAAAACAAGTACTTGAGATAACAGAACTTTTTATACACAAACTTTAATTCTGTAAGATTCAGGTTAAGATCATTTATTACATAAATTGTCCTTTCTTACATGTAGCATGGAATGAAATCCATTTCTATTTACACAACTGGGAATATTCAATACTAACTCAAATACTAGAATCAGTATTCTAACGTTGTACAAAAACTAGACTAACAGGCATATTTTCAGAATTTAGAATGACTCCAAAAAGTCACAGTAGGTAGGTTGGCTAACCCTGGTAAAATAATTGTCTTGAATGTCAACTGAGATAATCAGAACTTTAATGACTGATCAAGCTGGTAAATTAGTTTGCCACTGGCTAGACAAAGCCTTCGCATTAGTGCTGTTTTTGTCTTCATTGTTTTTTGTTGTTGTTTTTCCCAGAAAGTCTCATCTTCTCAAACTGGTACAACATCTTTCTCATTATAATCTGTGAATCTTTGAGCTGTACTGATATATCATTAAAGTGGTGGTCAAAACTGACAAAACATTTGGCTTTAATCCAGCATGACATCAAAGTCCAGCCAACACCAGCAAATGTGATCACTTTTGTCGTCAAGAGCAGATTATGGGAATGCAGAGCATGAATATTCTTTTAGATAAACGTTTTCTTCAACTAAAATTTTAACGTTTACTGGAGGAAATGCAACGGATGCCTTGAGGGTCAATCCTTGCGATTTTCATGAAAAGTAATATTCAACAAAATATATGAAGGAATAGGATTTTTTTTTTCACTTTTGCCTTGAAAAATTGTAACACTTGTACTGTACAAACAAATGTAAATGTAGTGAAACAAATGATAAATTGAAATAAAATGAAATGTATTTGTTAAAGTAATATAAAAATCTTAAAGGAGTGCATGACAGCCAGTGTGCACTGTAAAGTTTTTGTATTAGGTTGTGCCACAGTGGATAGCAGTGGCTACCACTGTAATACCTTCTATGACAAAAGCCTGATTCCACTTGAAACAAAATGATAAACAAATAAACAAACAACAGTGAGTGGGTAAAGGGATGTTTTTTCTTTCCCATATGTGCCTCACAACACTGTACAAAAAGCAAGAATGTTTGATAAGTCATATTTACAATAAGAACCCTTTTAGAACACAATGAGCTTTAAACTAATACGACATCTTTAGCATGTGTTTAAATAGTTATTTATCAATAATTTTAAATATTATTAGAGTAAATATTATTTGCGACGTTAATAACAAAAACTCAAAACTTAAAGTTCCAAGAGTAACATTTGAAATTAATTGCAGCAAGATTGAAAAACACTGTGAAAAAAAGTGAAAAACACTGACTTGTGTACACTATCAGACAAAGGTTTTTGTATGGGTATTCCTCACTGTGTATAGTGGCAGCTGGGGCTCACAGTGTTAGAAGGCAATACAAAAACCTCTCTAGTAAATACCAAAGGTTACTATATCTTTAAAAAAAAAGAAAAAAAGAATTCAGTTAATTTTCCACAAAAATATAGGTTATGAAAGTAGTTTCATCTTGAAAAATATGGCAATTTAACAGTTTTCCTCATTTGCTTTTGATTCACCATAGTTAACATAGTTCATAAACTGACAGACAGACAAAGTAAAATAGTGTTAAACTAATATAAGAAGCATTAAGGTTAGAACCAGTGTGAAGTGTCATGATAGCCAATGTACATGGGGAAGTTATTGTACAGGGTTCAACAACAGTGCACTATAACAACCACAGTGGTATATCCTATGGCAAAAACAATGGCCATGATCACGGTCCTTTTCCATCCTGCACATGGTCAGCTGTGGACACAAGTAGTAGTACCAGTGGCAGTTGTTCTTATTATACAACTTTCTGATCCGCTTGGAGCTGGGTGGGCACATAAAATAGTGTCAACTGTTATAACAAGTTGGAGCCTCATATATAGCCTAGAATGACCCAATTTATATAATTCAGACACAAGCAAGTCCTCATATAATCCTGTATGTGGAAAGTGTAAGATGAGGTATGTTTCTAACAAAACTGTTCGTAGGGAAAGCAAAGATGTTTATATGTTGGTAGTCATGTTTTCTTACACCATTACTTATGTTAGAACAACACCAGCTAAAAAGTTATAGTTTTTTTAGCCCTTATTTTGATAATAAATAAGATTAATATGTAGATCTTTACAAATTAAAATGCACCAAACGTATTTTAAATGTTGCATATTACACTTTATTTATAGTTAATTTTTACTTTAAATGTATTTCTTTCCAAAACCTATATACAGTCAGGGGTATTTTCAAACTTTCAAAGGACATCCTTTCGGGTTTATATTATTATAACACACAGGAAGCAGTCTTCACCACAACAGGTGTTTCCGCATGCAGTTAACAAACTGAAACTTTGGACTGACAGCAAAAAGCTCAGCACTGATAGTTCTTGATAATATATTGAACAAAGCAGGAGAGAGACAGTGCTTGTATGTTTTCAGCCTCAAAATACATATTTCATCAATGACATTTCCTTACAGAATAGCACATCTGAACTGAATAATGACTGAGTAAAGAAAAATCATAATTAATACCAATTCAAAACGAGTATGAGTACCACTAAGAGTATGCTGACTATGAGGAATGTAATCAGATACTAAGTCTCAGGCATGTTATTTAAGAAAGAAAAAAATCATTGCAGTAATTGATTTTTTTTTCACTTAAACTAAAGTGTACTGAAGTGTACTAACTAACTAAGTGTATTAGCAGCACCAGTTTAATCTGCAGTATAGTTTTGTGTTTGACCAATTGAGAACTAGCTAGTCACTAGTACACAATGCTGTTAGGCTCCCTACTAGATCCTCCAAATTTTTGCAAAGCACAGGGTGACTGTAGCTCAGGAGGTAGAGCAGGGGATCTACTGAACTGAAAGTCGGTGGTTGGGTCCCTGGCTGCTCCACTGGTTTATGAATGTGTGTGAATGGTGGATTGAAAGCACTACCTCATAGAAACAGTGCTTTGGAGTTGCGCCCTCATCATGAAAACTAATTTTTTTAAGCTTGTATTAGTTTCATATTTCTTTTTGTTGTCTTATTGTCTGTTTCGTATTTGTTGTTGTTCTTTAATGTGAAGCGTCCTGTGATTTTATCTTGAAGCTGTTATATAAATAAACTTACTTATTTACTAGTGAGTCAGTCTGTTATCACTATCATCGCCATAGTGATTTTGTACTAACCAGTCACTCATTCATTAATAATTCATGACTACTCAGAATATTTTTGTTCAATAAACACATATGCATATATATCAAAAGACACAGCATATTAGATGATTTACACTACTGCACAATGTGAAAACACTGTCTTTATCTTGAGACACCCGGTCATAGAGAGTGATATTTGAGGAAGGGTTTGAAAGTCATTCTTCTGTGGGGGTGAGAAGAGTTTTGTGAACCCTCATAAATACTGTCACATAAAGAAACAACTTTTGTGTTCCCAGTCAAAAGTGAATATTTTATTTGGGTCCAAAGAAACTTATCCCCAAACTGCAGCTAACAATGTCAACAAATTCCAATATTTCCTGAACTTTCTTGTCCTCCCTTGTGCCCACAGGTGTATTGCTGTGCAGAGTTGACATCAGTAGCATTTTTCCGTTTCTTTTTTACAGTAGGACACAAATGTGTTTCTTTATTACCGTGGTTAATTTTTGTGGAGCAGCTCCTAACCAAGATAGTAGATGATGAAAAAATGATCATCTTATTATGTTATGTTTCTTAGGACATGCACTTAGTCATGTCCAAACCACATGCTACCCACTGTCTGCAGGAACACCAGTAATGGTCTCCTACAAATTGCATGTTCTGTTTCCCTCCGTGTAGACTGCTCTCTCTGTCCGTGGACATTTCTCTCAGGCAACCCAGCTCACCTTGTCTGTGGATTCTCATGTGTAAATTCTCTATGTTTTTCTATGACACACCAGCCTGCTAACCACCTGTCACTCTAAGCCTCTATTCTCTTAAGTATTTGCTGTTGATAAAACTTGTGACACTTTCTCCCTGTGTCCAGCTCTTGATGTCAGAAGTTAAGATTAAAGTTATATGTTTAAAAACCAAAGCCCATTCCACAGTAACTTCGACTCCTGATCCACAATCAAAACTCAACCCAATCTCCCTGTAAGAGCACGTCCTTGTCGTAAAGCTTTTCATGTTAGGCCCATGATTATTTTTAACTCAGTGTCAAACTACTCTGCATACATATTCTTCAGATCATGTCAAGATTACTTACATAGTTAAACTTCCTCGGGGTCTTAAAATAGGGACAAGCTGTGATAAATGGTTATGGTTCAGTTATTTATATGAAGAAAGAGTTAGCTGTTAAATACTTACTTGACTCTCTTGTTTCTATGTGTGTGTGTTGGACAACCATATTTTCAGCCAAAACTAAACTCCCACTCAATTCAGGTGTAAAACTTCAGGGGAGCAAAAGAGGAAGCAGGAAGTGACGAGAGCAAACTGGAGTTGTAGCCGAGGCAGATCAGCAGGACCGAGGTGACTCCAGAGGAAAGAAGAAGGAGGCTTATGGTTAGTGAGTGTTTTTACTGAGGGCAAATGTGGGCAACATGGACATCTCATCAACACCTGTCCAGGGTGCCAACAAGTTTCTTCAAACTTCTTCAAGACACAGTTCTTTATTTTGATGACACCTTCAGGCAAACGTATTTGCCATTTCTGTTATGAAACAGTAACTAAAAAAAAACAATCACCTAACTCAACATTGAAAGCTAAATTCTGTTATTCATATTTCTTCACTATTGCAGGGGAGAATGTTTACCTACATCAATCAAGTTTGAGTTGAACAAAAAACAAGCACTGACTGTTCATAATTAACATACATACAAGGCCTTTAGGGCAACAAAGCTCTATCAGTAACATTAACTCCTACTGACTTTATCATCTGGTTGCTGTAAAAGCAGGAGCTGCCAAAGGGTCTGATAAAGAGGAAGTGTTTACAAACTGTTGGCAGGATACCTAATTTTATATAACCCAGACCACAGGAAATGGATGTCTCAACGGAAACTGCTAATAAAGAGTATACTGGGAATTGTTTTGTCTGTGAAACCTGATTCCTTTGGTTAAAATTAAATAAGTATTTGTATTGGAAACAGACTCTAACAGATCACTGTGACAGCTATGGCTACTTTGACTACTGGGGGAAAGGAACACAAGTCACAGTAACTTCTGGTAAGTGATCATGTCATGTATTTTGAGTTGGTGAAATCCTATATTTAGCTGATTATTATTAGTATTAAATAAAATCTTGGTTATATTTTGCATCTAATGTTATCTGGTGTAATACCTGTGTAAGTGATAGGTAATAGTTTCTCGGTTTAGTGTAATCACCTTTGAAATGACACAAGTAGCTGGCAAAATATTTTTTGCACTAAAGTGCAATTGAAATCTGTCACTGTGACTACTACTTTGACTACTGGGGGAAAGGAACATCCGTGACTGTCACAACAGGTAAAAAATATATGTATTTTTTCCTTTCTATGAAAAATTTAACAACACTTTTTAAGTCGTTGTATTTAGAGTTTTAAAGGGACATGTTTTTGTATGTTGGATATGTTGAGTTATTACACTGTGAACGCTGCTTTTGATTACTGGGGAAAAGGAACCACGGTCACTGTCACAACAGGTAAAAAAGGTTTTTGTCTTCATATTATAAATGTGGTTCTTTTAGAGGCATTTTTTGTTTGTTTGGTTTTTCGACATTAGTGTGACCATGAGAATCTTCAAGGTGCTTGTTTTTGTATGTTCAATGTGTTAATGTCTTATACTGTGACGATGCTTTTGACTACTGGGGAAAAGGCACAATGGTCACTGTCACAGCAGGTAAGAGGAGCTTTCTGACTTAATTTTAATACTAAAAATATAAAACTTTCACTGTTAATTTGGCACATTTAGAACTTGGAGGTGATTGTTTTTGTACGTCGGATATGTTGAAATATTACACTGTGACAACGCTTTTGACTACTGGGGGAAAGGCACAATGGTCACGGTTACATCAGGTAAAATTAGTAATTTCTTTCTCTTAATGTTAAGATTTAAATTTAAAGACTGTGTTGTTGATTTTTCAAAGAAAAATGTTTTTCATACTAATTTCTATATTATTACAAGTCTATAATCTGTACTCTCAGTTTAATCTTTAATGGTAAAACTTAGGTATTATTTTTAAGAATTCGGAATCTCAATTTGCAAAAAACGAGAGTATTTCAGATTTTTTGGTTATCGTAAAATAAGATGGAAAAATGAGAACAGGTTTTTGTACAGAGCGCTAAGTAATTCTTTAGATTGTGGCCATTCTTTTGACTACTGGGGAAAAGGCACAATGGTCACTGTCAGTTCAGGTATGAATTTTAACATTATTCGTATAGCTAACTTTTTTTTCCTGCTTAATTATATAAAATCTGACAAAGAAATTAGAGAAAGTACCTGGTATTTCTTTCTCTTTAATTCAGTTAGAAAATAATTATATAAGCAGTTATTTAGGTGAGAGTGATTCAAATTATTTCCAAAGTTAAATGATGTCACCAAGTAATGCCATATCACAGAAGTTAGTTTTTGTGAGAGGTGTGAAAAGACTCTGTTAACTGTGATAACTGGGCTTTTGACTACTGGGGGAAAGGTACAATGGTTACAGTCACATCAGGTAAGGTGATCTAATTCTTCCACTTTAATTTTAAGATTTTCATTAAAATCTTGATTTTTTTAAATAAATATTGTGGTTGTGAGAAAATTCAATACCATCATTTGTAGACTGCTGAGGGATAAATGTCTTATAATTTACAGACTTGGTTTAAATGTTGGTGGTGAAAATCAGCTTTTGTTCAGTCTTTTGAATCTCTTTATATTAATTATAAGGAGAATATAGCAGATTGTAGACTGTTATTATATGGAGCGTAAGGTTTTTGTATGCAGTTGTCAGTAAGTTGTTAGACTGTGACTACGCTTTTGACTACTGGGGAAAAGGCACGACAGTCACCGTCACATCAGGTATGAATTGTTATATTTCTTGCTAAAGAGAGAAATTCCTAATCCCCCGTTACAATACAATGTAATCATTTTCATTTGTTTACAACTATAATGATAAATTTGGTCAATTAAGTACTTATATCAGCAATTTTCTGTAGTTTGTTACAAAATTTGTCAAAAAAAACTAATTTCAGACCGATTTTGATTAATAAAAATCCTTAAGTAAGAGGATCAAAAATTTTGTGAGAAGTAAGAAAAGTATCCATTAAGTATCTCAAATGCCTTTAAGACTTATAAAATGGCTCTCCAGTTACAACATCATCAGTTAAGATATGTCTCCATTGAAGTTATAATTTAACTTATGTGTCACTTCAAAATTGAATTGTGTTCATATCCATTTGCTATAAAAACGTGTTATTGTCAAAATTGGCTTTAACACACAGTGTATTTTGGGGGATTTGATAGGATTTTATAATCTTCTTCTTAATGACTGTTGAAGTAGACCTTTTGTGTATCATTAGTAGTTTAGCCTTTTTATATTAAGAACTAAGTAGATTCAGTACTGTGCTACGGTGCTTTTGACTATTGGGGAAAGGGGACAACAGTTACTGTTTCATCAGGTAAGTAAACCATTTCATCTCAAACATCAATGCTGAAGTGAAATAAAATTTAATGTGTTCTTAAAAGAATTCGGTATCAACACTGTGAAAGGATTTTTTACCAACTTTATGTCTTTCTTTTTATTTATTTCTGGGGTTTTTTTTATTGAGTTTTGTCCATATTCTGCATTTAAAATAATTTACAAAATTATGTGGTGTAGAGTGACAAAGAACTTTAACTTATTAATAACTTATTAAATTATTAATAATATAATATAATATAATATAATATATAATATTTAAATGTTATATTATAATATAATATAACATTTAAAATGTAATGTCTTCATGATGGCCTTTATTATGCAACACAATCCACTCAATTGTTTTCTCTTTAATCAGTTCTAAGTGAAAATGTGTGGTATATTATAGTATTTCTTTTCTGGTGTCTTAATTACTGTTATATCCCCCTTTCTTAGCCACTTCAACTGCACCCACTGTGTTTCCTCTGGTACCATGTGGTTCTGAGACTGGAGATATGGTCACTCTTGGCTGCCTTGCCACCGGCTTTAACCCTCCTGCGGTGACTTTCTCGTGGACCAAAGGCGGCACTGCCTTGACAGACTTCATCCAGTACCCTGCAGTACAGAAAGGCGATGCTTATACTGGAGTCAGTCAAGTCCGAGTGAGGAGACAGGACTGGAATACACAACAGACTTTAAAATGTGTTGTGAATCATGCTGCTGGGAATGCACAGACTGCAGTCGATCCTGTCACACCACCACGTAAGCCTTATGCTTATCTTATCTATCTGACTTATAAGTTTACATGAAAGCTCTGTGAAAATATAGCAAACAAAACAATTTGAATGAATTTGTACACAAATGCACAGGCTGATATTATAATAGTCTGTAAGACTTATGTTAAGTCATTTAAGTTCCTTTTCTTAGCTTATTTGAATTCTACATACATCACATACATGATACATTGCTACAGTAAACTTATTCAGTGCACATTTTCTAAAGCAATATTTCTTATAAAGTATTACTGAGTCAGATCTAGTGATTGTTACTTCTAATAAGGATAAGAATCAGTTATCTAGTTAATCTCCAGTTTTTCTTTTTTTGTTGTTGTTTTTCTTTCTTTTTTTCCACTTTGTGGTAACACACACACACACACATAGTAAGGTGGAATGAGAAACAGAATATATCCAAACAGTCTTGCTCATGAGTATTAAGCTTTGGTACAGTGTCTTTTTTTTTTTTAATTCTTTACTCATAAACTGTAAGTCCTCTGCACCTGTCTGAAAAACAGTATTACAGCATGTTGTGCTTCTTTCCATCTGTCTGAATAATCCTCGTCCTTTCTGCTCTCTGCCTGTCTCCCTCCACTTTCACTGTGCATTGATAATTAACATAATTAACATTGATATTAAATGTGTGTTTGCTTGCCAGTCAATGTATATGCAGAAGTGAGCAATGTAGTTGTGCAGTTCCATTATTTCCTTTTGTGATTACAGGAATCTAATTTTCTTTGACATTGTGCAAAGTTAAAAAAATCTGAGCAAAAGGAACTTGTTTATATAGAAAATCAATATAGTATGAACATTGTAGCAGATTATTTATCTCAGCTTCTGCATATATATATGTATATAAATATTATTCCCTGCTTCTGCATACACATATTTGTGTATATCTTTGTTTTTCAGCGCCATTTAAGCAGAATCCAACTCTTAAAGTGTTTTCCTCCTCTTCTGATGAGGACGGTACCTATACTGCCTCCTGCTTTGCCAAAGAGTTTGCACCAAAGAACCATAACTTAAAATGGCTGAAAGATGGAGCAGACATCACCGGCAAAATAGATCTGACCGAAACAGTTTCTGATTCAAAAAATGCAGCTGGAAAAATAGTGTACAATGCAGCAAGTTTTCTCACAGTAAATTCCACTGGCCTGAAAGAGAAGACTGTATTTATGTGTCTCTTTACCGGAGGAGAAGATGCATCTTTGAATAAAACTGTGGCTTACAAAGACAATACACCAGGTGAGTAACAGAAAAATAAACAATTATTTTCTCATTATGATTTTGCAATGATTTTGTTCTATAACTATTCATTGCTGCATTATACAGATTCTAAACCATGTAGTTCGTCAGATGTGAAGGCACAAATCTTTGGCCCCACAACCAAGGACATGCTTTTAAATAAAAAAGGAACTATAACATGTAAAGTCATGGCAGAAAATAAAAAACTCAATATAACTTGGGAAGATGAGAAAGGAATTGACATGGTGAATAAGCCAATGACTCCAGTCGATGGCATTCGGAACGCATACAAATCTGAACTTGACATCACCTATGATGAATGGACCAATGGGGTAAAACGCGTCTGTGTTGTTCACCACCAAGATTTGATTGAGCCTTTGAGGGAGACTTATAAAAGGGATTTCGGTAAGAAAAAAAACTGTTTAGTCCTTATTGACATCTTGATATCAAAGACATCATAAGCATTGCTTCTCAGTGTGTATGTGTATGTCTGTGTGTGTGTGTGTGTGTGTGTGTGTGTGTGTGTGTGTGTGTGTGTGTGTGTGTGTGTGTGTGTATTTAATTTCCTGTATTATTTTGGTTAATTTATGTGTGGCACAAAGTCTCATGTTGTTTCATGCTTACAGGAGGAAACCCTCAGCGTCCGTCAGTGTTTATGCTCCCTGCTTTAGAACAAACTAACAAAGCAGAGGTGACCCTGACTTGCTTTGTGAAAGACTTCTTCCCTAAGGACGTTTTTGTGTCTTGGCTTGTGGATGACGAGGAAGCAGACTCAAGTTATGCTTTTAATACCACAGAACCCATTGAAAACAATGGATTCTATTCTGCGTATGGCCAGTTATTTGTCAGCCTTCACGAGTGGCAAAACAATGATGCTGTCTATAGCTGTGTAGTGTACCACGAATCTGTGGTTAACACAACTAAAGCTATTGTCAGGTCCATTGGGTACAGAACATTTGACAAAAACCGCATTGACCTCAACATGAACATCAACCAAGACTCCAAGTGCTCGCTCCAGTAGATGTTTCTCATGTCTCTGTCTGCTGTCTGCTGTTTAATGTCTGTTGCTTGTGATATGACATTGTGTTTGTGTGTTTTAATGCAGATTCAAAATAAAAAAAAAAAAACAGTTTGCAACTCTGTTGATGTTTATTACATGCAGTTCATGTCTTCGTTTAAAACATTTTGTGAGCTTTATGTTTGTTGTACAGTCACAGTGCTATCCTAATGTAGAAAGTAGCACGTTTGGGTTATTTACACAATGATAATAATATAAAAATGTTTTTAACATCTAATTTCTCCTAGAATATACAACATCACTAAATTAAGTATTCAGGGAACAGTCTATGTTTATTTAATATGCAGATAGTTCAGTAACACTGCTTCTGTGACTTGTCTTTGTGTGCCTGTGTTTCATCTACTGGGTCTTGCACGCCTTAAAAACAGATGACTGCTTAATAAAACCCTTTAAATCTCCCAGGCAAGGCATAAATACAGTAAATAAACAATACTGAAGTCTTTCTAAAACAAGTCAGAAGTCAGGATTATAGCTCTCAAAGGACATGAAATTCTATTCATCTTCATGGGGCACTCACTTGACCTCTGTCACCTTATTTCTTTTCTTTTCTGTCATTATAAGTTCCAACTAGGTTGACTGACTATGAATCTGATGTAGTATATAAAGTAAAAAAAATATGTATTTAACCCACAACAGAAAATAAATAAAATCTATAAGTTAGTATCTTACAATGTGTGTTTCAAAGTGGGTTGTGAAATGTCCAAATATTTGACAGAATAAATTTTGTTCATCTAGATCTTCTCATCACTGACTCTCTGGAGCTTCATCACCCTGGACTATCTGGAGACGATAACATAGCAAGCGTAGCCATCGTCTTCATCCTTCTCTTCCTCATCACTCTGCTGTTAATCTTTGGAACAACTGTTATCAAGGTAATCAGAAATTAATGTGCTGGCATTTTGTGCAGATTTAACAGGGCAACGAGCACTTTGACAGATTATATTTATCAAGCACGTAGCTATGATAGAAAAAACTAAAACTCATTTAGCATTCTGCATTTTAACCATGAGTCAGAATAACTCAAACTTTTCAAATTATTGTAAAAACAATTAAAAAATTAAGATTACAGAAAAAAACTGTATCTATGCACATTAGAAGCATTTATGATTATGTCAGTTTAATAAACCAATGTGAGATTTATTTAATACAATAAAAAAAGGAAGAAAAAGGTTCACAATATCCCAGTGAGGGATGAGCTACCTTACAATTCAACTGTTGTTGTGAATTTAATTATCTTTATACAGTTGTTGCTAATATCATATAAACAATTTATATCAGCTAAAATTCACTTAGAGTGCTGAAATTGTATAAAAACATAATTTAATAGTTGAATGTTCAAAGGCCAACTGATATCATACTGATATCGCCCTCAAAGATCTAGCTGTATGGACAAAGACAAGGGTTTTAAGTCAGAAGTCAGAAGAAGCAAGTGTAATTTCTATTACACTGCATGTTGGAAGACCATAAAGACAAAATCGTTTCAGATCAAAATGAAACTCTTTTAAAATCAGTGTGGCATGTGTGGTTGATTACAACATTTAAGATACGGTGACAAAAGTGATTATCAAACTCATTAAATTGTGTGATATTATGTGGAATAATCCATGCCAATGTCAAAACATATAAAATATGTTCATGTCTTTGATTTAAACCAATTTTATATGTTTCAGTTAAAAGATAATTACACTACATAATGTTACCATTTGAGTTCATTTTTCTTTACGTCTCAGTGTAGCATGTATATCCCAGTGGTTTATGTCCAGATGACAAGTGTCTGAATGCCTTAATCAATCAAATGCATATTATTGAAAGTAAATTGATTTAGAAATTATCTTAATACTGTGTAACAATCTATTATAAGCAGCTTTGTCCTGCAACTGTTAGTTTGACCTCCTAAGTGTATTTCAGCTGATATTAAAGTAGTGTTCCTTATAAGTTTATTCAGCAACTATATTTACCCAACTTCAAAATAAACGTATAGCATTTTAAATTTCCTATGTATTCATACATTTTTTGATATATGTGTAGCAATTTAACTTCATACAAAAGCACAATTTATAATGAAGTAGTGGTGAGCAGTATGAATTAAATCCTTTTGCTGCAAATTCACTAATTTTTTATTTTTTTTTAACAGGTCAAATAAAACAAATGAACTGTGAAAGGACTTTTGTGTGTGGGAAAAACATATTTCTCTAACAATTTTTTTTCATATAATCTCATACTATCATGTAAGTAATCACAACTGCATTTTTTAAACTGCAAAAGCTTTATCTGTTTTTAAAAATAAATGTTTTAATGAAGATACAATTGTCTTTCTCTTGCATTATTTTGAAGTTGTTTACATTATCTGAAGGTTGATCTGTAAAGGTTTAATGTATTTTAAGGATTATTTATATGTATTTAATATTTTGTCCTTTTTTAAACTCTCTAATATACAGTTCTGTTCATCACATCCACAGCATCTGGAATCAGCAGCCCATTCTATACCAAATATGCAAAGTGGTAGATTTTACAGTTGGTTGTGTTTTACTCTATTATTAGAGGATTTGAGAACTAAAACCTTTGGCAAAGTCATGGGACGTGAAATAAAATACATGTGGTGCACATGCAAACTGACATGAGAAATTTAAATGTGTACTTGGTTTCGCTTACTGGCATAACCGCACCTCACACCTGGTGTCTGTGATGCTCCGTTGCTCTTTGCATTCTCTCACTTCTGTATTTTGGTACTTTTTTGAGACCTGGGTGTTACTCAATGCTTCTGCTTGCTGCTTGCCCTGATCACTCTGCCATATCATGCATAACAACTGTGCAACAGACTTCCTGCCCTATCTTCACCTGACACAGCAACACCAAACAATGTCAAATTATAACTCTGCCATCTAGCCTAAAGACAAACACACTACACTTAAAACTGAAATGAAACAGTTCCTCATTTACCAAAATCTGAAGGTATGTATAACTGAGATGACATTAACTTTTTTCTTGCTGCGTTAACACATAATATTTATAATTATGCATGTAAAGTCAAACTAATATTTACTCTTTCTCAGTGCCTCGGATTGTCTCACCAAACATCACTTTGTACCCAGTCTGGGATGGGGAATTTGGAATCTCAGCAGTAAGGCTCATCTGCACATTGAGTGGCTTCTTTCCAGACAAACTGACTTTGGAGTGGTTACAGGATGAAAAATCACTGGATGAAAGCAATAAGGCAAGCACAAGGAAGCTACAAAGTGCAGGGGGAGAGGAGAAAACCTTCAGCCTGAGCAGTGAGCTTAGGCCAAATATGACATTGTGGGCAAAAGGCTCAACTTTTACCTGCAAGGCTAACCCCAATGATGATAAATATAACAGAACAATAAACATTTGTCACAGTAAGTATGTAGAGTTACTGACTCAAAGAACACATTTATCATGCACAAATGCAGGTATATGTGAAACAAATTAAGATCAGTCTTTAGTTAAAAGTTTGTTTTATTAGCTCGCCATGTTAATGAGCAATTTTTCTTATGAACCCCAGAAATTCACCTTTATTGTAACGATGTCAGACTCTGATTTTTTACTTTTCTATTAACAGCTCTTCCAAAGTCCCCTACCTTCATTCACTTGGAGATTCCCAGCTTCATGACTGTAATGACCTCAGATACTAACATTCAAGCAAAGTGTTTGGTCCACACTCACTTTGATGCCATGATCACCTGGCTGATTAATGGCACAGCTGTGAATGAAAAAATGACCAAAGAGAATAATGGAACTCATATAATCAGTAATCTTACAGTTTCCTCGACTGAATGGAGGACAGCGAAGAATGTAACATGCAAAGCAGAGCACAAGTGCTTCACATCTGCTGAGAAGACCATAAATATTGCAGGTAACATGATACTACAGCGGGAAAATCAGACATATAATGACCAAAGTAAAAATAATGATTTTGTATGACCATCCAGGTTGTCCAGTTAAGACTCCATTGGTGAAGATCAGGCGATCTCTCACAGATCTGCCGAAGAGAGACAGTGCAGTGTTCGAGTGTGACATCAAAGAACTGTCCTCATGTGACCTCTTCATCACCTTAGAAGTCAATGGTGGTCAAATGCTTGAACAGAAATATTATAATTTTGCTGAAGGCTCAGGCCCCCTTTCAATCAGTAGTCAATTCATTGTCCCTCAGAAGTACTGGATGAAAGACCAAACCTTTACCTGCAAAGTGTTTCAAGGCTTTTCTCAAACTTTTCACTCAAACTCCATCAGCAATATTTTTGGTGAGGAGAGCTACTCTTGTTTCCCTTAGTAGAAGCTGATTTATCTTTGTTATTTTATAGTTACATGGTTTCTATTAAATAGACTAATAGATACACTGATTTATGCCCCTTTAGTGGACCCATCCATGGAGCTTCTTCTGGTTCCCAGTAAAGGTTCAGAATCAAAGACTCTTTCATGCTCTGGATGGAGCTTCAACCCTCACATTAAATGGTTGTCTGAGTCTCAGGAAAGGTCTCCAAATTCCACTAATATCAGCATGAGTGAAGATGGACGTGTTAGAGTAACGAGTCAACTTGTAATTGATCGATCTGAGTGGAAAAAAGGGAATAATTTCACCTGTGAAGTGTCTGACAGGTCTCTGAACACACGTATCACAAAAACAATCAGTCTCTGTTCAGGTACAGTGAAAATTCTCTTATTGTGATACTCTTTAAGAATACAATAAGACTATTTTAAATTAAAAATTTGGATATGACACATTTTATAACTGCTCCAGGGTTGTTGCGTATTATTTTATTTTATTTATGTATTCATTCTTTAAATTAATTTTATTTTTTATAGAAACTCCATCATCATCACAGCTAGTTGGGGTTTATGTCCAGGGACCACCACCACAGCTGAGTGAGAACAAAGGACATGTGACTATTACCTGCCTTCTGGTCGGCCCTAATCTTAATGATTTCTCCATCACCTGGAAAGTAAGTGGCAGCAAAATTCCTGAGGGTTATGGTGTCCTAACTAATCTCCCAAAGAGTCATAACAATGGAACAGAGACTCGACAGAGCTTCCTTAATGTGTCAGCAGAGGATTGGAATGCACATAAACAATTTTCTTGTGAAGGAAAACATCCATGTTCCGATCAGGGGAATAAAGACCATATAAGCAAAAGCAGAGGTAATGTCAGAAATGTAACAAATTGCTTACAGCTCTTTCTAAACTTCATGTTCCTCTGGTTGTGACTGTATTTTTATGGTTCTCTCCCCTTTTGTGTTTTTCAAGACCCCCTTGTGCCAACAGTGAAGATAATACAACCAACTGCCTCTGAACTTTCTAAGTCTGACATCCTAACACTTGTTTGCCTAGTGTCTGGATATTTCCCTGCTAACATCATAGTGTACTGGGAAAAAGATGGCCAGACTCTCCCATCCTCGCATTATGTTAACAGTCCTCCATGGAAATACTCAGGGAGCAGCTACTCTGTGAGCAGCAGACTAAACATATCCAAAACTGAAGACAAAAGGTCTATGTATTCCTGTGTTGTCAAACACGAGTCTTCTGAAGATCCTGTTGAAGACACTATAACTGATGTGTTTGGTGAGCTGCCGTTTAGCATTTAATATTTACCTATTATTTCCATTTGAACAAACTGATTAAAATTGATTGACTGATTGCTAAAAATGTTGTGGATATCTTTCCAGCCTCAGTGATCTACAGCCAGCCATCAGCCTACTTGTTTCAGGGCTCTAATGAACTTGTGTGCCTGGTCTTTGGCTTCAGCCCTGTATCCATTAACATCACTTGGTTGAATGAAAACACAGAATTGCTGAATTACAACACTAGTGAGCCCCACAGAGGCCCAGATGGAAAGTTCAGTGTCCAGAGCCACCTTGACCTGTCCCAAGAAAAATTCTTACCTGGGGTGGTCTTCACCTGCAGGGTGATCCATGCCAACACCACCCTGTCCCTGAATATATCAAAACCAGGTACTAGATCATTCACTGATTGATTTTTTTTTCTTGTACAGTAAATTAATGTATGTATGTAAAAGTAATGTAAAGGACATGTAAGGACCATAATTTGTCCTTTCAGTATAATAATGTCAAGTAAGTGATAAATAACCAAATTTATACATTATTCACAGGTACGATGGATTACTGTAATTTATTTGACAACATTTTGCATGCTGATGTGAATCAAGACACAGCTGAGGAAAGCTGGAATGTGGTTTTCACCCTCATTGGTTTTTTCATCACCGCCACCATATATGGTATCATAGTTACATTGATTAAGGTAAGCACTTGTTATTTGATTGTTTAAAAGTAAGATTCCAGTCTAGCTTTTCATTTGAACCATGAAGATTATTATAATTATTGTTATTATTATCTGTACAGGGGAGACAGGGAGCATAGAAAATATATGGATGTACAATCATTACAGTAGGATGTTGTGAAAAATTGTGACACACAAATCTAATCTATATTCCAATCTGTATTATGTCTGTGTGGAAGATTGGAAAGAAAGCAACCTGACTTCTTTAAGTTTCCTGAAGAGGTTTCGCCTCTCATCCAAGACGTTTTTTTCAGTTCTAAAACCAAATGTTGGAGAGTCCCAGGTATTTAAACCTTGGTAGTGGTTATCCTTTACCAGGATCGCAAAACTTGGCTTTAAATCTCTATCTAAAGGATAAAGATCACTCTTTTGAGTGTTCACATTTTGGACTGAGAAAACAGATGATTCACATCTTGCCTCAGGTGACCTAAATAGGTTATATGACAGGGTGGGCAAAGCTATGGTGATAATTGCTTTTTTTCACACCTTGGATCAAATGATGAGGCACATGGTTGATAGCGGGTCAGTCACCCTCTTAAGGTACAACACTCACTAGGGTTTACTACTACTTTACTTGGGACTCCCCACCATTTGGTTTAAGAACTAAGAAGCCTCTTGAAGGAGAGGTGAAACATCTTCACAAAACCTAAAGGAGTCCAGTTACTTTCTTTCTCAGTTTCTAAGTCTGTATTATGACATTCCACTTGGTGCTTAGTTGAACTTTCAAATGTGACAAATATATACAACTTTGGTTTTTGAATGAAATATTTGTATATGCCATATAGATGTTGGCACTCAAAGTCCCTTGTGCAATGTTTAGGCAAAGTTTCATTATGATTAGTCCACTCATCTAGGAGCATATACTATAATAATAATAATAATAACAGTGGTTGTTTCAAGTACACTTTTATTTATTTCAAGACAAAACAATACAAAGTTGTCACTAAAGGATTCCATTTTCTCTCTCATTTTTTCTTTCAGACTAAATGATGATGTTCACAGGACGGTTCCTGTGTTATGAATGAAATATGGAAATTCTGGGGGTTTTAACAGCACCTGCCCTGACTAGTTTGAACATGTAATGCTTTGTGTTTCCATTGTTATTAATGGCATTGTTTATGCTTTACAATTTTTTGTCTGTGTTTTAGTTTTGTGCTAGATGTGACATGTATGTAAGACAAGTGAGAAAATGCATTAAAAATCAATAAAAAAAATGAATGAGTAACTACCTTCAGTTCTTCTTGAATTAAGAAAACTTGCCTCACAGAATACAAGTAATGACACATACTAATATAAAACTGTTTATCTTTTGGAAAATTGTGTTGTGCACCATCATGTTGTATTACTTGGATTTTCCACAAGAGTGAGACAAAGCTCCATGTGCAGTAGCAGCAATGTGTGTGCCACCTCTATGTGAAAACCTATGCTGATCATAATTTAAAGATGCTGACAGATGTGATGGGAAGGCAGAGGTGTAATGAAGAGGTGCATTCATTTCAAAGCTCAAAGAATGTTTATGTAACTCTTCCTCTTTGCAGACATACACAGAGTCAGTGTAAATCTGTGAACTCTGTCTTTAAGTGAAAGCTTAGAGTGTGTTTCCATGTGCATTTGTGTACCTTGTGGATTTGGAGGAATTCACATTTGGGAGGGATGACACAAAACAAATTAAGGCTTACTATTGGCTACCTCTGAAATAAACTGGATGTGTGCTTGCCCCAATTGGCTGAAGACCCTGTGGCAGCCAGCCCAAATCTGTGACGCTGTTGCTGATGAACAACATGCTGCTGCCAGTCTAAGTGGCAAGGGCCCGGCAGCAAGGAAGCAGGGCACCATGCCCAGCAGAGTGCCTGACAGTGTCTCCATGTCTGACACCTCCACCAAACACCCCCACCCCCAGGTGCTTACCTGAGCCCTTCTGTGTTTCCATACATACCAATGACAAATTTAAACCAAACATCCCACATTAGCTAATAATCCACTAGTAGAATTCTGGTTAGTCTGAGCAAGACTAAGTGATTAACTGATAAGCAGTGCAGTGGTGAAAAGAACATAAATGCTCTGTTCATTCAAAGAAGAAAATAAAGATTTATCTTTAAAAGAAATGAAATCATCTAATGATTTAATTATCAAGACAGAAGCAGTCTGTGGTGCAGACTATCCCCTATAAATGCATTTATTAATAGGGAAAATAACAGTATTTAATGTTCTAAAATGTATACATGTATATATAAAATTGGATTGTAGGGTGGATTCTCAAAATGCCAATTTGCAGACTATAAGAGGGAATGTACCCCCAATATTACCCAAACCACTTCCCCTTATCCTGAAGTCTTTGTGTCTCAGTATTTTATCTGCCCTTGTTATTGATGCTACAGCTTTGGCTTTATTCAAGAAATCCCACTGAGTGTTTTCTCTTATGAAAACAAATGATGAACTACAGTAAATAAAGTAATTTCATACCTCAAAACATCACAGTGACAAAAATATGAATCCAGAGGCCAAACACAATCCAACCATGAAAACTGCATCATGCCAGGGACCTTTCTCCCATTAAAACATGACTGGATCATTTACTGGAGGAAGCAGATTGTTAGGATATGTGGTCCAACAACAGTGTACCACTGCACTCTAGTGGACGTAGTAATTATGACATGGGAAAAAAATAAAGCTTACTGCAAAATAAGATGATGTCACAATGAGTCCTATTGTCTGCACAGAGAAGTGGTTAATGCGGATGATTGGGGTTTAGAAACACAATAAATAAATAAAAGAAATAAAATCATATCACAGGACATTTTCCTCTTCAAACTAATATTCAACATGGCTTTGCCTCCTAACCAAGTCTGCTTTTGATTTTTCCATTTCAGTTTTTTAAGGTCATGTAGGAACAAATTACTAATTGCTGAGAGTTTCCAGGTATACTGATGCTCTGTTTAATCTGTTTAAGTCACAGTTATTATCAAATCGTGGTAACGTGTGTGAAGGCCCCAGTGTCCAAAAGGGAGAAAATACCTTTTTAGTCTAAAAAAAGAATTTAAAAAATGTCCTCCTAAAAGCTATCACTATTCAACACTGGTCATAGAAAACAGAAACAACAACAGGTTTATTGTGACCACTGTAGTCACACTGACAAAGAGTCAAAGTTCCAGGTCACGTATGTCTTTAACTTTAACTTGCAAGGATTTCATGAATTTCCTGAAATAGTGTTCATCAAAATATGAAGAACAAAAACAGATTTTTAGTTTTAGTCTCCTTTTCTATTTGATAGTTATTTGTTCTATTATGAGTTAGCTAACATAAACTAATGTAAGTCTATAACCAGCAACCGACCAACACGGTGATGTAATTTTCTGCACTGACACAAGATGGCGCTAAATATGTTCTAAAAACTTTAAACACTTCTCTCTTAACTCGAGCTTCACAGACAGTGTTAAATCTATGTCCGTTTTTTGACAGCAGGGCTCCCTGGTGTGAATTAGCCTTTATAGTTGTAATGTTTCATGTTTTCTTTAATGACTTCTGAAGTTTAGACTATTTCTCTCTTACTTGCTTTGGCTCTTGGCGAAGGCGGTCGCACTTTTCTCCTCTCCTCTCCCCTTTATCTTCCCTGCTTAGCCTCTTGTGTCCTTGTCTAGCCTCGTGTGTTTTTGTATTACTTTTCCCTGGAACACTCTCTCTCAGTCTGTTCTCTAAAACCTAAAGAGGAATTATGGATTTGATCAACTGGTCCCTGAATGCAATTGACACCCTTTTCTCAACGATAAGTCTGGGCTTGGGTTAGCCTGACTGTTGAAGATATCTACCCTATTTTGAACCATGATAACAGGGTTCTTGCTGAGGGCTTGGCCCTGGCTTATCGAAGATTAAAGAAAGTGGAATTGGCTGTTCAAAACCTCACAAGGCTGCCCGCTGGGATTGAATCGATGGGACGAGTGGTGAGTTCTCAAAATGGGCCCATTGAGCGCAGCACGGATAAGATCTTGGAGAAGCTTACGGCTGCCGTGAATACTCAGAATAAGACCTCCAAGTGAAAATTGGATAACATCTTGGAGAAGCACTCAGAATAAGACCTCTGAGCGAAAATTGATTACATCTTGGAGAAGCTCACTGCGGTCGAGTGTTCTCAGAATCTGCTCTTTGAGCACAAGAAGGACAACATCACAGAGCGCAAGTCTGATAACATCATGGAGAAGCTCACGGCTCTCCAACGGGAGACTGAGAGACCAGTGTCGCACTGTTAGAACAGCTTTGAAAGTCATATAAGTTGTGCGCACTAAAGTATAAACCACCATCACTTCATGCGGCTACCACTTCGGCGCCAGCTGTGGTCTCATGGCTGGAGCTGAACAAAAACACCCTGATAACAGACTGTACTTAGACTGTTTCTTCCCATTCTACGCAAGGCCACCTGGGTTGGCTGGAAGACTGTTTACTTACCCTGGCAGGGCGAAGGACACTGTCTCAGCTGAACTCTGGACACACACACACGTACACTGATATACACTCATCCCCCTCCCTTTCCAAATGCCTTCGATGCTTGAGGATGGCGGTCGACTGCTGCAGGCGCAGACATGCTGCAGGACCGGATGCGCTGTCTACAACGACTCTCTCTTACCCTTTACCCGCCCCTGTTGTCTTGTGTTTCTATGGTGTATTGATAGTCATGTGCTTTTTGTGCTGAGGTGTTTTTTTTCTGTTATCAAACTGTTCTGCCATTAGGAGCTCAGTCTGAGTGGAGTTTTTTCTCCTCCTCTCACCTCATGTTATGTATTTTCATTGTTGTTTTTTCCTATCAGCCTACCTCTCTGACAAGTCTTCCCAATGTGTTGTTTGTGTAAGTTTGGTCAGAAGGTTCCTTTGTAAGTGTGCATGCGCCATTAGCGTGCTGCCTGCTGTAACCCTAATTTCCTTCAGGATTAATAAAGTATTCTGATTCTGATTCTGATTGATTAATCTAAGTTAACTTCAATCATTTCTACCTCGAAACCATGATTATGCCTTTTAGACTCCATTCCTACAAGACTGCTCAAATAAATGTCACCATTAATAGTGTTTAAATTCTAAATGAGGTTAATCTGTCTGTATTAAAAGAGTAGATACCACAGGCTTTTAAGGTGGTGGTAACTAAACCATTACTTAAAAAGCCCTTACTTGATTCAACTGTCTTATCTAATTACAGGCCAATCTCCAACCTTCCTTTTATGTAAAAAGAAGAAGAAGAAGAAGAAAATCATGAATGAGTAGTTGTAAAACAGAAAACTAATAATCTCCAGATGAAGATTAATTTGAAAAGTTTCAGTCAGGATTCAGAATTCATCACAATACAGAAACAGCAAGTTATGAATGATCTTGTTATGTGCTCTGACTGTGGACTCATCTCTATGCCTGTCCTGCTAGACTTTAGTGCAGCAGTCCATAACACTGACCACAATATTTTACTCCAGAAATTACAACACAATGTAGGTATTAAAGGCACTCTGCTGCTGTGATTTGAATCATACCTATCTGATAGATTCCAATTTAAGCATGATAATGAGGAGTCTTTCTCAGACACAAAAGTTTTTCATGGATTTCCTCCTAGTCTGTGCCATGATTCAATACATTTTCACATCATGCACACATTATTATGCTTTCCTAAACTTTATTAAGTTAATATTATTAGAAAATAGTGCAAACATTTTTATTGTTATGCAGATGATACCCAGCTCTATACAGAGCAACCCCTCATTCAACAACTGGAGTTTCCCCTCCAGAATTGCTCCATGGACGACGAAAGAGAACAAAGTTACAGGTAATGGATATGCCTGTTCCCCAGACAGAGAGGCATACCATGTGCGAAAGAGTTAAGAATAAGCAAATGAAAATGAAAGAATACACTGATGCTCGCAGACACGCCAAACCGTCCAACTTTCAGCCTGGTGACAAGGTATGGGTTAGGAAGCCATGGAAGGTAAAGAAAGGCGAGTTAAAGTTTTCTAAACCAAGGGCTGTCATGACAAGGAAAGGACCAAACACTTATTTGCTGGATGATGGAAGGACCTGGAACACCTCACACTTATCGGCTGTGTCAGAGCTGAACACAGGTACTGATTCTGACACAACAATGGACTGTCATAAACCAGGAACTGATCTAGCATCTAACTGTCTGATAGTAGGCTTAGGCCCACCAGGATGAGGAATCCACCTTGCTGGACCCAAGACTTTGTCATGGGAAAGTGAATATTATTGAGTAATGTGAAATATGTTAAACGAGTACTAGGTGACATACATCAGAATGATGAAGTCAGGTTCACATAAGAAATCCTTGTTCAAAGGGGGAAGATGTTGTGTCCACATACTATTGCATTTGTTCTGTAGATAGTATAGTGCGCATGCGCCAACCAGCGTGCAGCCTGTTACAGTCGCTCCTGCTTTTTCTCTTAGTTTAGCTCTGTTTTCTTAAGTATTCTTTTTTTTTCTGACTTGTATTTTCATATTATCTTTCACTCAATCATGTGGATTGAGAGAGTTTTTGTTCTTCTGGTGGCCGTGGAACTATTACTTTTATCAAGGAACGGGACCGCGGCACATCTACACGCACGGACTGTTTACTCCAGAGATCAGCTGATCGCCCTGATGCCGGCCGGCTCGCTGGCCAGACCCGCAGAAGTACCGGCTGAAATTTGGAGAAAAACACATCGGGGATGCAGAGGTCAAGGACAGAAGAGAAGAAAGAAGGAGACGGTGAGACAGTGGAGGCTCGAAGCGAGGAGGAGGTATAAACCGTGTCTGCCGTCTATCGTAATGGGAAATGTGCGATCGTTATCGAATAAAATCGACGAGCTCTCAGCACTGGTACGGAGTCAGAGGGAATACCGAGAGTGTAGCCTGATGTGTTTCACTGAATCATGGATGCACCAGGACATTCCCGACGAGCAGGCCCGGCCCTAACCAATCTGGCGCCCTAGGCAAGATTTTAGGTGGCGCCCCCCTACATCGGCAGTGTAGTGTATGTACTCACAAGAAACCGAATAGCTTTGTCTTTGACCTTTTTTTTTTACTTAAAGAAAGCAAATTCACAATCAGAATAATTAACAAGATAAAAAAATATATGAATAAATAAATGAATACAAAAAATAAAAAATGAATATATGAAATACAATAAATCTTACATACATAAACACAATAAAACTTGTCAACAAGTTGGATAAAATAAATTAAAAATACAATATAAATAAGGCACTGCACAAAACAAGATATTAAATAAACCAGTATGACTTTAACAACTATATTACAAAAAAGGGGATCCTACAGAGTTCTCTAGTTGTGCTTTTTAATACTGCATTAACTAGAATGACTTACAAATTACTGTACACCACCCCCTCATCAACCTCACATCACCTGCTACAGCCTTACTCTCCTAGTCTTTCTTGCAGCAAAGTCATCTACAACATCATCATATGACAACTGATTTGAGACCACATGATTTATGCTTATGATGGAAAGTCCACTGAGACGTTCTTGCATCATAGTAGATCTCAGGTAGGTTTTAATGAGTTTGAGCTTAGAGAAGCTTCTTTCAGCAGCAGCCACTGTAACAGGAAGAGTGGCAAAGATTCTCAGAGCAACCCACATGTTGGGGTAAATTTCTGCCAGCTTCTTCTCATGCAGGAAGGTCAAGAGTTCCATGTTTGTCATGTTCTTTGATGGCAATGGTGGGAAATTCTGCATTTCCATTGCAAGTTCTGTGCCATTAATGTCCGGCTGGCTGTCATGGGTCAGAGTAGTACTCAGTGTTTGGCACTGCTGTAGCAGCTCTTCTTTTTGTAAGTTGTGGAAATTGAGGAGTACTCCAAACTTGTCATTCACCTCTCCAAGGTTCTGAAATCTCTCACCAAGTGAAGAGATGGCTGTATCCACTACCACATTAAAAAATGTGGTTTCCATTTTTTTAAGTGCATCTTGTATGGGCTCATCTGGAGACTCATAACCGAAGTGTCTTTTGGTGGTTCTCAATCGCTTTTGTTTGAGTTCAGCCTCCACATTCATTTCTTCACACATCTCCTTTCCCGTTGTCTGTGCATCAGAAAATCCAGTGTTTCTGTAGCTGGTGAGGGAATCTTTGGTTTTCTTCAGCAAGTCGACAGCCACATCTAGCTGCATGGAGGGCGACTGCATGAGTTTACTCACATACTGGATCTTGCTGAGAATGTCATACCAGATGGCTGTACAAATGCAAAAACGATAGGATCCAATCTCCTCAGCCAAAGACTGGGCTTCAACTCTGACCACAGGGTCTGTAGCTGTTTCCCTCACCTCCAGAAGAGCCTCTCTGACTTGCCGAGCCTGATATCTGACTGCCTCAATGCTTTTTATCCTGCTTTCCCATCTGGTCTCAGCCCATGATTTCAAGGTGGTTTTCACATGTTTCAGGAGAACACCCCACCTATGGGTGGAGGCTGAGAAGAGCTTGAATAATTTTGCTAAATGCCCAAAGTAGCCAAGGGCATCTGGTGAGCTTTTTGCAGCATCAGCTACTACCAGATTTAAAGTGTGGGCACCACATGGGACCAAAAAAGCTCTTGAGTTTAGCTGAAGCAACCTTGCCTGAACACCTTTATTTTTTCCCTTCATGTTGGCCCCATTGTCATAGGACTGTTCTCTGCAGTCTTCAAAAGGAATGTTAAGCTCCTCTATCCGTTTTAGGATGAGAGTTGACAAATGATCTCCTGTTGATTCCTCTGCAACAAGAAAGCCCAGGAAATGCTCTTTAACTTGTAGTATGTCTTCTTGTGACACTATCCTGACTATGACAGAGAGCTGTTCCTTATGACTCAGATCAGGTGTGCAATCTAAAATGATGGAGAAATACTTTGATGTTTTGATATCTTCCACAATGCATTTTATTATTCTTGAACTGATGGTGTCAATCAGTTCATTTTGGATTGTTTTTCCCAGATAATGTATGTGACTGCCAGCTCCACTTTCTACTCTACTGACATGCTGCTTCATCACTGGATCAAATTTGGCCATAAGCTCCACTTCTTTCAGAAAATTGCCATTGTCTGGTTTATTTAATGTGTCTGTGGACCCCCTGAAAGCCATGTTTCTTTCAGCTAAGGACTGAATTATTGCCACCAAACGATGTAGAACTTCACGCCACCTTTTTCTCTCAGCCTCAGCAAGTGCCATCTCTTGTTTATCTATTGTGAGTCCTTTCGCAAAACGGACCTCCAAGTCCTTCCATGTTGCCATGTGAGCACTATTCTCCTGGCTATCCTCATGGACCTTGAGCAAGTAGCTTGCATTTTTCCAGTCCTTCAGACCTTCCCTACTCAGTTTGTAATCTCTCTTGGAAAACATTTTGCAGCAGAAGCAGTGCAAGCTATCCTCTTTTTTCGAATACATAAGCCAGGTTCTTCTCACCTTTTCCCCATTGATTAAGAGTCTGTTAAAATAATCATGCTGACACCTTCGTCCGTCTTTCTGTTTCGGGAATGTGAAGTCACTATCAATTACAAATGGACCTCTGTGAACTAACTCTGTTCGTACCTTTTCAGTTAAAGCAGAAGGCCAGTCAGCAGGGTCTATTGGTGCAGCAGGAGGACCGCTTGATGCTGCTGCATCACTGCTGGGTTGTGCTGCTGAGGTGGAGGCAACAGGAAGACCGCTTGATGCTGCTGCATCATGGCTGGGTTGTGCTACTGATGCTGCATCACTGGTGGGTTGTGCTGCTGAAGTGGAGGCAGCAGCGGTAGATGTGGTAGATGGCCCAGGGGTGGGATTTAGAAACTTCAACAGTGCATCTGAAGAGAGGAGTACGTGACACCACTGAGTATTAAAGTCTAATAATAAAAACATATGATTCCAGGAATAAAATGAAATGATATAATATAAATGAAAAACCAAAGAGATATATGTATGATGTTAACTGATATGCAAATTAGATTAGATTCAATTTATTGTCATCATTACAGTGAAATGCTGAATAGCAGAATGCAAAGTAACAGTATAATATCATATGAGAATGTTATGTTATGATTATCTTTGACCGAATCACAGCAGTGCTTATATTAAAAAACAGCATTCCCTCTCATGTGATATTGCTTAATTAACATTAATGATGTGCACTTTAACAACTAGGCTTACAACTATAATATATACAGGGGTGGAAAAGTGACTATTACCTGCAGGGTAAACGTTAGCTAGCCAGAAGGCAATAACAATGTAAACAAAAAACACCTGCTTAAAAGATGAATACAAATGAGGAATGGTGGGAAAGGTGGGAGTACTGTAATTACCTAACGTTACATTATTATTTTCCATAACAATTTAGCCCCCTCCACAATATTAACTGACGTTAAAACAGTTAACTAGCTATTTATTGATTAGCAATTAGCGAATCATGTAACATTAGCTTAATGCTAAAAATTTAGGTTACTATCACATTCAGACAACTAATTTCATGTAGGCTAACGTTACCTACCTCTGTCTTTTTCTCGTTTCTCCTCCTCTTCTTTTCTCTTTTTTCTTCCCTGGGCACCTGACAGTTTTGGCCGTTTTGACATCTTGTGTTGATTTTTTGATGTGGTGACGTCCAAAAGGAACCATGATACGGGAAGGGAGGGGGCGCACCGTGCGGGGGGGGGCGTAATGTTGTAACAAATAATATTTCTATTAAATAAGCTTTACTTTGCATTTTAATTAACGTGGGATTATTTTTTGTATTTAGAAATAATAGTACCAACTTTTTTTCTTTTTTTTTTCAACATTTGTGGCACTGGCGTGGCGCCCCCTGATGGACGGCTCCCTTAGCATTTGCCTATACGGCCTATGCCACGGGCCGACCCTGCCGACGAGAATGCTTCCGTGGAAGGCTTCCACACTGTTCGGGCGGACAGGGACAGCATCGCTAGCGGTAAGCGGAAAGGAGGTGGGCTTGCTGTTTTAGTTAACAACCCGTTGTGTAATCCTGCCAACATAACAATCAAAGAAAGGATTTGTTGCCCGGACATTGAACTGTGTGCTGTCGGACTCAGGCCGTATTATTTACCCAGGGAATTCTCTCACGTCATCTTGGTGGCTGTTTATGTTCCTCCCTCTGCTAATCCCACAGCTGCATGTGACACTATCCACTCTGCCATAGCCCGGTTACAGACTCAGGACCCGAGTGCCTTTATTGTGATCTCAGGTGACTTCAACCATGTATCACTGGACAATACACTTCCAACATTCAGACAATATGTGGACTGTCCCACCAGGGGAGAAAAAATTCTAGACCTACTGTATGCTAATGTCAAGGATGCATACAGCTCCTCCTCCCTCCCCCCACTTGGTAGGTCAGATCATTACCTGATTCACCTCACCCCCCGCTATGTGCCAATTGTGAGGAGGGAACCTGCGACCACGAGGAGCGTCAGGAGGTGGTCAGAGGAGGCCTTAGCGGAACTACAGGGCTGTTTCGAGGTGACCGACTGGGAAACACTCTGTGAGCCTCACGCCGGGGACATCAGTGGGCTTACTGAGTGTATCACAGACTACATAACTTTCTGCACCGACTCCATTGTTCCAGCTCAGACTGTTCATTGTTGCCCAAATAACAAGCAGTGGGTGACTAAGGACATCAAAGCCCTCCTCAACGACAAGAAGAGGGCTTTTAGACGGGGCAATAAAGAGGAGGTGAGAAGGGTCCAGGTGTTACTAAAGGACAAGATCAGAGAGGCTAAGGACAATTACAGGAGGAAGCTGGAGTGGAAACTCCAGCAGAACAGCATGAGAGAGGTGTGGAGGGGCATGAAGACCATCACTGGATTCAGGCCAAGCAACAGCAGGGGAGCTGAGGGAGGTGAGAACAGAGTTAACGAGTTGAATCTGTTTTTCAATATATTCGACAACACAGTGTCTGCTCACACCCCCAAAACCTCACCTGTGGTCAGCCTGGAATCCAGAGCCACACCACTGTGCCAGCCTCTCTCTTCACATGGTGCTGTTGCCTCCTGTGAGATTCCTGACACCCCTCCCCCACCCATCACCTTCACTCAATACCAGGTTGAGATGCAAGTGAGGAGACTTCACTCAGGCAAGTCTGCTGGACCAGACGGAGTGAGTCCCCGCATTCCTCAAGGCCTGTGCCCCCCAGCTGAGTGGAGTCTTTCATAAACTGTTTATGCTGAGTTTGAGTCTGCAGAGGGTACCAGTGATGTGGAAGACATCATGCCTCGTCCCTATTCCAAAGACGCCACGTCCCAGTGGCCCCCAGGATTATAGGCCCGTGGCACTGACCTCCCACATCATGAAGACCCTGGAAAGGCTCATCCTGGACCAGCTGCGACCCATTGTCAGACCACATCTGGATCCCCTTCAATTTGCCTATCAGCCTCGTCTCGGAACAGAGGACGCCATTATCTACCTGCTCAATCGTGTCTACACCCATCTGGACCAGCCGGCGAGCACTGTGAGGGTCATGTTTTTTGACTTTTCCAGTGCTTTCAACACCATCAGGCCGACCCTCCTGGGTGATAAGTTAAGAGCGATGCAGGTGGATGCTTCTCTGGTGTCCTGGATTGTTGATTACCTGACAGGAAGACCACAATATGTACGTCTCCCACAGTGTGTGTCTGACAAGGTAATCAGCAACATAGGGGCACCACTGGGGACTGTCCTCTCTCCCTTCCTCTTCACCCTCTACACCACAGACTTCAGCCACTGCACAGAGACCTGCCATCTTCAGAAGTTTTCTGATGACTCAGCGGTGGTTGGATGCATCAGCAGGGATGATGAGACAGAGTACCGGGCTGTGATCGACTCCTTTGTCACGTGGTGTGAGCAGAATCATCTGCAGCTCAACGTGGCAAAGACCAAGGAATTAATAGTGGACTTCAGGAAGACCAGGAAACACTTGACCCCTGTTTCAATCCAGGGGGTCAGTGTTGACATTGTGGAGGACTATAAATACCTTGGAGTACACATTGACAATAAACTGGACTGGGCTACAAACACCACAGCACTTCACAGGAAGGGCCAGAGTCGTCTCTATTTTTTGAGGCGACTGAGGTCCTTCAACATCTGCAAGAAAATGCTCAGGATTTTCTACGAGTCTGTTGTGGCCAGTGCGATCCTCTATGCTGTTGCATGCTGGGGGAGCAGGCTGAGGGTCGCAGATGCCAACAGACTCGATAAACTGATCCGTAAGGCCAGTAATGTTGTGGGGATGGAGCTGGACTCCCTCAAGGTGGTGTCGGAGAGGCGGATGTTGTTCAAGATAAAGACAATGTTGGATAACACCTCCCACCCACTCCATGACATGCTGGTCAGTCACAGGAGCACGTTCAGTGAAAGACTGAGATTACCGAAAAGCACCACTGAACGATACAGGAAATCATTCCTGCCTGTGGCCATCTCCCTGTACAACTCATCCACTTAACACACTGTTTACTGCAACAGCAGTACTGCAACATGTTTCTTTTTCAGCTATTTATTAATAAGTGACTTTATGTATATATATATGCCTGTATATATTGTGCTATTCTTAGTTAGTGTATTGTCTGTCTTTGTTAATGTTTGTTTGTAATGGAGCACTGTAACGAAAAAATAATTTCCCCTAGGGATCAATAAAGTATTCTGATTCTGATTCTGATAGATGCATTTACCAGAAGTGTTAGAGGGCGCTAGTGAGTATCTTGTTGTTGTGGTATTTGGGAAGAAGAAAAAAGGAAAAAAAAATTTAAAAAAGGAGTTATCTCCGGTGATCCTCTGTTCCTACCTGTGTGTGTGTAATGCCTGCTGAACTAACACCACACAACACAATCATATTCAAATATGCTGCTTATGTCAAATAAATAACATAAAGCAAATGTTTCTCCTTATTTAATAGCATGATATATTATTAAATATTTCTTATTCCTGGGTTTAGGTTAATTGGTGATTCTAAATTGTGTGAATGTGACTGTGAATGGTGGTCTGAATCTATGTCTTAGCCCTGAGATAGATTCATGACCTGTACATGGTGTACATTGACTGTGGCCCTAAGACAGATGGGATGGGCTCCAGCACCGCAGTGGCCCTGAATTGAATAAGCGGAAGAAATTTGATGGATGTCTACATTTATGAATAGTATGTAAATTGAAATTAATAATTCAATGCTTTTGCATGCATACATTTATGTACATCTTTTTTTCCAGTGGTGTTTGAGCAGAATCCAACTCCTAAAGTGATTTCCTCTCCTGATGAGGACGGTACCTCTACTGCCTCCTGATTTGCCAAAGAGTTTGCACCAAAGAAACATGACATTAAATGGCTGAAAAATGGAGCAGACATCACCAGCAAAGTAGATCTGATCACTAGCAAGTTTTCTCACATTAAATTCCAGTGATGTGAATGAAGATACCTTGAAGTGATTTAAAGTGACCAGTGTAGCAGCTTGTAAACATGGGCAGGATTATTGAGAGCAAGGACTGTCCATAGAGTAGCATCTGCATTACAAAGGCAGTGGTATGTGGGGTGGGGTCAAGCACAATGCAGGAGGCCTTACGGTGTGTTCACACCGAACGCGATAGACGCGACCAAACCGCACCAGACGCCCCTAGCTTGACGCGTGCACATTCGCACCTCGAGGCGGAAATGTGGGAGGAAGTAGTGCCAGACGGTATGTTTGCAAGATGGCAGCTGTCGATCTAGCGTTTGAAGAGATAGTCTCCCTTCTCTATTTACTGTGGAGAGCAGAGCAGCGGTTCATCAGGTCCTCCAGAAGCGTGAGCAGTTTGGTGAGTTTCACCACTTGCTCCAGGAGCTGCGTCTGGATGACGGCCGCTTTCAGCGGTACCACCGTTTCCCTCGCCCAGTTTGAGGAGCTGCTGTCCCGCGTCGGTCCAAGCATCGCCCGCCTAAACACCAACTACAGGCGCTCAATCCCACCTGCAGAGTGCCTGTCCGTCTGCCTGAGGTTAGTAAAAGTGTTTAATACGTTAGTCCTTTATTGATACCTGTGCATGCCGTCGGTGTTTACTGATAGCAAACTGTGGTATGGAGACGACTGTTTATAATATTTCTAGTGATACTCGAAAGGTCTCATCAAGTCCCGATTTAATTCGATTTATACTTTTATCAGTGTTTGCAATGACAGCATGGCTGTGGTGTCATATCAGTGTATTTTCTCGGTGTTTGCTGATATCAAACTGTGGTATGAGGACCACTGTTGGTAATCTTTGTAGTGATACTCAGAAGGTCTATCTTATAACGTCCTTTTTTTTTTTTTAGACCTGGTTTCATTCTTGTATAGAACCGGTTGAATATTTGTATATAATCCCTGCAGCTGTCAGACTCTATAACAGGGGTCACCAGCCTTTTTTAAAACTGAGCATTAGATAAAATTGTGAACAGTTTGGTTCATCTTTAGTTATATGATAATAACAATTCTATCTTGATATGCTATGTCTTATCACAGATTATTTTTTCAAAAAAGGCCTGGGTCGTGTAGCAGCCAACAACTCCTCCAGAGAGGCTGTCCTGGTGAGGGAGAAGTTCATGGCCCACTTCTCAGTGGAGGGAGCAGCATCTTGGCAGCCAAAAGAATAGCCCATTTGAAGTCCCAGTGACTTCCCCACAACAGCTCTGAGCCACCCACAAACCTCTAAAGAGCATTCCTGCCTTTTTTAAAAAATTTCTTAATAAATGGAGCTTGCCTCCAAAATAAACTAACCTCTCTTTATTCTCTTCAATAATTGGTCTTCACTATGTTCCTATATAGTAGTATATTTTTTCATTAGTATAATATGAAATAAATTCTACATGTGTCAAGTTGTGTGCCAAAATTTGCTGTGTAGTGGAACTGAGACAGTCATTACAAAAATTTATTTCAAATAATATTAAAATTCTCAAACAGAATAACATTAAACATAAATATATAAAATATAACTATTTACAGAGAGATGGGAATAGAAAGGACCCAGCTTAAAGTGGAAGAGCCTCAGGAGGAGAAAAATAAGAACATTGTTTCTGCCCTGGAGCGCCTGCTGCTCCAGGGCCTTATCTCCGCCCCCTTTTGTGAGTGTGGATGCTTCCTCTCTTTGCTCTCCAAATGCTTTGCTTCTTTTATTGATTTTTATTGATTTTTATGCTGATTTTTTCCCTTTTTCTGTATGAGCTTACCTGCGAGAGCTTCTGGACACTTATAGATCATTAGGACTAAAGTGTTCTTAACAGAAACAGCAACATTTTTAGTTACCTTATCCTCAGCGCTCCGTGTGTCTGTGGCCTAGACACAGCTGAAGCCTGATTACAGCGTCTGCACACCGAACAGCCTCAATAGCCTGGAAAAGTGCTAACCGCTAGGCTAACTAGCAACAAGATGCCTTCCCTCTCCACAGATGACTACCACAGCCTCCTGCAGAAGATTGCAGTACTGGAGACTAAAATTCATCGCTTAGAAGTAAACGTGGAGGTAAATGGACTGTGTGGAGATGAAACAACCTTGCCTTTGATTCAAAGCAATGGCGATGAGCAAGCTAGTACACAGCTAAGGAGCACAGATAACATGACCAAGAAAGTAGACTCTGTGCATTATTATTATAAATCCTTAAGCGATAATCCCCCCTTGGACTGTCTTGGTGCAAAACCAAGACATAAATCATGTCTCCTGGAAGGGGGAGGACGTATCACAGGCAGAGCACAGCGAGCTGAAATCTTTGAAACCGACTGGCCTTCACTTCCTACGAGACAGAGAAGCTCTTCTACCCCTGTATACGGGAGGATCATAGCTATGCAGATGACACACAAATATATATCACAATGTCACCAGGAGACCGAGGCCCTGTACAGGCTCTTGGTAGGCAAGGCAAGGCAAGGCAAGTTTATTTATATAGCACAATTCAACAACAAGGTGATTCAAAGTGCTTTACAGAGACATTAAAAACAAAAACAACCAAGAGCCTGTACAGGGCCTCGGTCTCCTGGTGACATTGTGATATATATTTGTGTGTCATCTGCATAGCTATGATAGTTTATTTTGTTGTTCTTTATAATCTGTGCCAGTGGGAGCATGTAAATGTTAAACAGAAGGGGTCCCAAGATGGAACCTTGGGGAACTCCACATGTGATACTTGTCTGCTCAGATGTGAAGTTACCTATTGATACAAAGTATTTCCTGTTTTGGTAAATGCATTGAGGAAATTAATGACTGGTTGTGCCACAATTTTCTCCAGCTAAACAAAAACAAAACTGAAGTAATAGTCTTTGGAGCCAAAGAAAAACGATTACAGGTCACCAGAGAACTTCAATCTATACACCTAAAAACCACAAACCAGGCGAGAAATTTGGGTGTAGTGATGGATGCAGACCTAAACTTAGAAAAACACATTAAGACAATAACAAAATCAGCTTACTATCACCTCAAGAATATTTCAAGGATAAAAGATCTGATGTCTCAACAGGACCTGGAAAAACTAGTCCATGCATTCATCTTTAGCAGGCTTGATTACTGTAACAGCATCTTTACAGGTCTACCTAAAAAATCAGTCAGACAACTACAGCTCATTCAGAACTCTGCTGCTCGAGTCCTCACTAAGACCAAAAAAGTGGACCACATCAGTCCAGCTCTGAGGTCTTTACACTGGCTGCCTGTCCGTCAGAGGATAGACTTTAAAGTTCTGATGCTGGTCTATAAAGCTCTGAATGGTTTAGGACCAAAATACATCAGTGACCTCCTGACCCAGTATGAACCTTCCAGGTCCCTCAGGTCATCTGGATCCGGTTTTTTATCAGTTCCCAGAGTCAGAACCAGACACGGAGAGGCTGCATTCAGCTTTTATGCTCCTTATATCTGGAACAAACTCCCAGAAAGCCTCAGATCAGCTGAAACACTCAGTTTATTTAAATCCAGGTTGAAGACTCACCTGTTCTCAGCTGCTTTTGAATAAAGCACCAAATCCACACTTTTAAGCTTAAATTTCAAAACCTACATTTTAACTACTGATTTTATCTACTGTTCTGATTTTATCTACTGTTCTGATTTTATCTACTGTTTTGATTTTATATACTTGTTTGTTTGTTTGTTTGTTTGCTTGTCTTAATCAATTTTAAATCATGCTTTTTATTTGTTTTTGTTTTTAATGTCTCTGTAAAGCACTTTGAATCACCTTGTTGTTGAATTGTGCTATATAAATAAACTTGCCTTGCCTTGCCTCATCAGAAAACTACTGACACAGCTGTGCTGTTTTCAAAAACTAATTTATAAATTTGAAATTTGACAAATTCTCTCGTCTAAGGCGGCATGCTCTGCAGAGCAGGAACAAGGCTGAGGAGGAAATGCTCCGTTGGAGACTGGCGTGGCCTCTTCAGGGACTCCAGGATGGCCAGCTTCACCGCCGATGGACCGTCCTGGGACCCGTCCCTCATCCGCCTCGGAGCTGTCCTCCTCTGTGGGCGTGTAAAACACAGCACAAAACAACACAAAGAAATGAGAAGGCTGCTACTAGATTTTCATTTTCAACATTGAAACAAAAAAACAGGATATAAACAGATTGGTTGTAGATATTTAGTAAAGGTAATCGCAAGGGAATTCAAGCAAGTAAAAAGCTATCAGTGCTTGCCTTACATCTGTTGCTACAATTACATACCTGTGGGTGCAGCAGCAGGAGCGGAGGTACCAGGGACTGGGGAGCCAGGAGAAGCAATTCAATTCAATTCAATTCAATTCAATTTTATTTATATAGCGCCAAATCACAACAAAAGTCGCCTCAAGGCAAGAAGGCGAAGAAGAAGCAACAGGGGATGGCTCTGCTGCAGAATCAGCTGGCTCTGTCAAGACAATATTAAATGTTAACAGGTTGAAAACAATAGTCATAGAGAAAGTATATACAGTGGTCCCCCATTTATTGCAGCAGGGGTTCTCAGAATAACTAGCCCCTCGCCACACACTTTATACCCTTTTTGTCACACACACATGAGCATTACTCACAGTTCTCACAAGTTGATTCGCAAGTGCAAACCTATTATGCCGCATTTATGCGTGCCACTTTTGTGCGCCTTTTTTCCCTCCCAGCGGAGGTGTCTATTTCCGAATGAGGCTCATAGTTATGGGTGATTTTGTGCTGTTTTTTCTATTGGATGTGATGGTTATCAAAACCAAACATGATAAATTTGGCAAGCGCAGGAGACACGACACGGAGGAGATTTGTCAATCAGGCTGCAGAATGCAATGTGCATTGTTGAAAGTTGTACTGTGTAATAAAAAACTGCGAAAAACCGAGGCAGTGAAGGATGAACAGCGGGACCACTGTGTGCTGTTTATTAATAAACAATAACATATATTCCTATATGACAACATGCATAAATTAACTGCCTACATTAATTCATTGTAAACATACCTTCTGACTGGGACTCTGCTGCCTCTTTGGGCTGTCCCTGGTCCTCGGGGGGTGGGGGGTGGGGGGGGAGGATGTTCTCCACGGTCCCCACCATATTGCCGCTAGTCTGCGGGGTGAGGAAGGGGTCCAGAAACCCCATGACCGCGAAGAACTTCCATCTCCTCCCCGATCCTGCTGCAGACCCATTCCTCTTCTCCTTCTCCATCCTCTTCTCCTTGTTGTATGTGTCCCTGAGGCTCTTCCACTTTCTCCTGCAGATGTCCTCTAAATAAACACATTATCTTGTTAGCGGAAAGGTATTTGTACATCAGTGGGAAAATAGCGGGACATTAGGCGGGCTTGCTAGCTTTTGCGCGGCTTCATTGGGTGAGTCAAAAAATTCAAAAGAGAAATGAATGAACTTACCAGGTTGCCTGATCTCTTCACATATCTTCCTCCAAGCTAGGTCCTTTTTATTCCTGTCTTGGTACAGAAAGGAGCTGGCGTCGTAAAGCTCCGGGTGGTTAGCAACCGCGTTTATTAGCCTTTCCTCCATATTGAATGAAGAATGAAGGGCTTTGGTTGGACCTGCCCCTTTGACCTAGGTCAGAGCCATGTCACCAGGCTCCTGATTGGTTGTCGCGGTGCGAATTGAAGCTGGAGTTCAGATTTTTCCAACTCGAGCAGTAGACGCGATACGCGCGAATGCACAAAATGCAACACAAAAACTGCCGCGCGTATTTGTATTCGTTTTTATTTCTATTCGTTTGACGCTTCTGAATTTTCGCGGGACCCCCAGTCGCGCGTCATCGCGCTTCTCCATTGACTTTACATGTAAACCTGACGCTCTGGTCGTGTCTATCGCGTTCGGTGTGAATACACCGTTACTGATACAGCGCTTGTGAAAGATGTCCTGTAGCAGAGGGAGAGACGTTCCACTGATCTTGGTGGCTGCTCTAACAATCTGATGTAGCTGGCTGAGGTCACCGACTTTGCAGTTACCGAACCACATGGAGATGCAGCTGGTCAGAACGCTCTCTATGGTGCCCCTGTAGAACATGGTGAGGATTGGAGGAGAAGGTTGGCCCGCTTCAGGAGTCTCAGGAAGTGGAGGCGCTGCTGGGCCTTTTTGGTGATGGAGGTGGTGTTGGTGGTCCAGGTGAAAAAGCATATTGACAGTTTTTCCCCGTATACCAGGCATAGCGGAATTGATTCCGTTTGTCCCCAGTAATCCTTTTTTGCTTTCTGTTGACCACTAATCATGGTAGGGCATTCATCTGAGTCAGAATTTTCTCCAGGACCAGGTCAAATATTTATCTATTGCTATTACCAGTGTAGGGACTAACGCGTTACTTAATAACGCGTTACAGTAACTACGTTATTATTGTGGTAACGAGCACGGTAACTAGTTATTATGTCAAAATCAGGAACGCGTTAATCCTACTGGGATTTAGATAGGGTCGTTATTCGTTACTTGGTGTGTTGCATTCGATTTACCCCGGAAATTACCTGGGAATTATGTCACACTCGAGTAAACGGCGTTCTGGTTAGCCTCGTCAGAGAAGTTGGGATTCCAATATGGCAATGCCCTTGAAAACAGTTGTTTTGCTAGCCCTCTACAAAAACAAATTATTACTAAACACATATGCAGCTATAGCTGGACTCGGTGGGCCCGAGTGATTTTTCGATTTTTATGGGCTGATTTTTTTTTTCCTTTTTTTTCCGTAACGGTATAAACAATGAAAGGTGGTGGATTGGCCAGATGCTGGCAGATGTGTAAAAATAACTCAATTGTTTGGTGGTGGCTATGGCGGAGCTTCCACAGATTCCGTAACATTAGCAAGTGGTGGAGGCCAGCAGGTGGACGAGGGAAAGGGGAGGCAGGAGGAGGCGAGACCCGAGGCGGCCGCCGGTCACAATGTCAGGTGAACTGAACTTCAGATAAGAAGTTATGAACTGCAGTCTATCTGGGTCAGATATAAGCCAAGTTTAGGTGTAATATATTTTTGTTGTGCTAACTTTTTACAGTCAGTTACAATAGCTCGTACAGTGTACTAGCTAGCATGACGAGTTTAGTAGCATGTAGCATGAGTAGCATGAGGAGTTTATATTCTGCTGGGCGGCTGCTATGATGTTACTGATGTTGAACTTTATTTTATTCATAAGGTTAGTTATTAGAGTTGCCAACCGTCCCCTAAAAAACGGAATTGTCTCGTATTCATGGAAAATATTACGCGTTTCGTATTGAGGTGAAAGGCATTTGGCAACCCATTTAATTAGAGCAGGTAGCTGTACTGCCCTCCTTGGAAAAAACTGCGTGTTACTCAATGCCGATCGCTTAGAGTACTAATCAGGTGGAACCAGATAATTTTCCACGGCACACCTGATCATTTCTGACGGCACAGCTATGTGCTGCGGCACAGTGGTTGGGAAACACTGATCTAAAGGATAAAGATCACTCTTTTGAGTGTTCACATTTTGGACTGAGAAGACAGATGATTTGAAAGAGGAGTGAAAGAGACCATCTATGTCCACTGTTAACAACCATCATTGAACATCTGTTCAATGATGGTTGGTCTTACGACACCAACTGTCAGTTACCTACAAGACAGATTCGAGATTACACCAAGCTCCTCAACCCCCACTCACATCTTCCCTCGGGTGACTTCAATAGGTCATATGAAAGGTCTCACAGTGTTTTATCAAACACCTATCATGATAATTACTTTTTTTCACACCTTGGATCAAATTATGAGGCACATGATTACAATCTCCAACCTTCTTTTTATGTAATAAAAAAAAAATCTTGAACAAGTAGTTGTAAAACAGCAAACCAATCATCTGCAGATGAGGATTTATTTTAAAAGTTTTTTGTTTTGTTT